>NC_134834.1:18092460-18253240 GCF_004210375.1 Tachypleus tridentatus
AATAAAGAGAACAATAGTATCTGGTGTATTCTGGTCAATAAAGAAAACAATAGTACCTGGTATCCCCTGGTCAATAAAGAAACAATAGTATCTGGTGTATCCTTGTCAATAAAGAAACAATCGTACCTGATGTATCATTGTCAATAAAGAAATAGTGCCCTAATAGTACCTGGTGTATCTTGTCAATAAAGAAAAACAATAGTACCTGGTGTATCCTTGTCAATAAAGAAACAATAGTATCTGTCAATAAAGAAAACATTCTGGTGTATTCCTTGTCAATAAAGAAACAATAGTACCTACCCTTGTCAATAAAGAAACAATAGTACCTCCTTGTCAATAAAGAAACAATAACCTGGTGTATCTGGAAACAATGTATCCTTGTCAATCAATAAAGAAACAATAGTATCTGGTGTATTCTTGTCAATAAAGAAACAATAGTATGGTCTGGTGTATCCTTGTCAATAAAGAAACAATAGTACCTGGTGTATCCTTGTCAATAAAGAAACAATAGTATCTGGTGTATCCTTGTCAATAAAGAAACAATAGTATCTGGTGTATCCTTGTCAATAAAGAAAAATAGAAAATAAAGAATAATACTTGGTGTATCCTTGTCAATAAAGAAACAATAGTACCTGGTGTATCCTTGTCAATAAAGAAACAATAGTACCTGGTGTATCCTTGTCAATAAAGAAATCAATAGTATCTGGTGTATCCTTGTCAATAAAGAAACAATAGTACCTGGTGTATCCTTGTCAATAAAGAAATAATAGTACCTGGTGTATCCTTTAATCAATAAAGAAACAATAGTACCTGGTGTATCATGTATCTTGTCAATAAAGAAACAATAGTACCTGGTGTATCCTTGTCAATAAAGAAATAATAGTACCTGGTGTATCATTGTCAATAAAGAAACAATAGTACCTGGTGTATCCTTGTCAATAAAGAAACAATAGTATCTGGTGTATCCTTGTCAATAAAGAAACAATAGTACTCTGGTGTATCCTTGTCAATAAAGAAACAATAGTATCTGGTGTATCCTTGTCAATAAAGAAACAATAGTACCTGGTGTATCCTTGTCAATAAAGGTGTATCCTTTGTCAATAAAGAAACAATAGTACCTGGTGTATCCTTGTCAATAAAGAAACAATAGTACCTGGTGTATCCTTGTCAATAAAGAAACAATAGTATCTGGTGTATCCTTGTCAATAAAGAAACAATAGTACCTGGTGTATCCTTGTCAATAAAGAAACAATAGTACCTGGTGTATCCTTGTCAATAAAGAAACAATAGTACCTGGTGTATCCTTGTCAATAAAGAAACAATAGTACTGATGTATCATTGTCAATAAAGAAATAATAGTACCTGGTGTATCTTTGTCAATAAAGAAACAATAAAGAATACAATAGTATCTGGTGTATCCTTGTCAATAAAGAAACAATAGTACCTGGTGTATCCTTGTCAATAAAGAAACAATAGTACCTGGTGTATCCTTGTCAATAAAGAAACAATAATAGTACCTGGTGTATTCTTGTCAATAAAGAAACAATAGTATCTGGTCTGGTGTATTCTGGTCAATAAAGAAACAATAGTACCTGGTGTATCCTTGTCAATAAAGAAACAATAGTACCTGGTGTATCCTTTGTCAATAAAGAAACAATAGTATCTGGTGTATCCTTGTCAATAAAGAAACAATAGTACTTGGTGTATCCTTGTCAATAAAGAAACAATAGTACCTGGTGTATCCTTGTCAATAAAGAAACAATAGTACTTGGTGTATCCTTGTCAATAAAGAAACAATAGTACCTGGTGTATCATTGTCAATAAAGAAACAATAGTACCTGGTGTATCCTTGTCAATAAAGAAACAATAGTACCTGGTGTATCCTTGTCAATAAAGAAACAATAGTATCTGGTGTATCCTTGTCAATAAAGAAACAATAGTACCTGGTGTATCCTTGTCAATAAAGAAATAATAGTACCTGGTGTATCCTTGTCAATAAAGAAACAATAGTACCTGGTGTATCCTTGTCAATAAAGAAACAATAGTACCTGGTGTATCCTTGTCAATAAAGAAATAATAGTACCTGGTGTATAGTAATAGTACCTGGTGTATCATTGTCAATAAAGAAACAATAGTACCTGGTGTATCCTTGTCAATAAAGAAACAATAGTACCTGGTGTATCTTTGTCAATAAAGAAACAATAGTACCTGGTGTATCCTTGTCAATAAAGAAACAATAGTATCTGGTGTATCTGGTGTATACCTGGTGTATCCTGTCAATAAAGAAACAATAGTATCTGGTGTATCCTTGTCAATAAAGAAACAATAGTACCTGGTGTATCCTTGTCAATAAAGAAACAATAGTACCTGGTGTATCCTTGTCAATAAAGAAACAATAGTACCTGGTGTATCCTTGTCAATAAAGAAACAATAGTATCTGGTGTATCCTTGTCAATAAAGAAACAATAGTATCTGGTGTATCCTTGTCAATAAAGAAACAATAGTATCTGGTGTATCCTTGTCAATAAAGAAACAATAGTATCTGGTGTATCCTTGTCAATAAAGAAACAATAGTACCTGGTGTATCCTTGTCAATAAAGAAACAATAGTACCTGGTGTATCCTTGTAAATAAAGAAACAATAGTACCTGGTGTATCCTTGTCAATAAAGAAACAATAGTACCTGGTGTATCCTTGTCAATAAAGAAACAATAGTACCTGGTGTATCATTGTCAATAAAGAAATAATAGTACCTGGTGTATCTTTGTCAATAAAGAAACAATAGTACTTGGTGTATCCTTGTCAATAAAGAAACAATAGTACTGGTGTATCCTTGTCAATAAAGAAACAATAGTACCTGGTGTATCCTTGTCAATAAAGAAACAATAGTACCTGGTGTATCCTTGTCAATAAAGAAACAATAGTACCTGGTGTATCCTTGTCAATAAAGAAACAATAGTACCTGGTGTATCCTTGTCAATAAAGAAACAATAGTACCTGGTGTATCCTTGTCAATAAAGAAACAATAGTACTGGTGTATCCTTGTCAATAAAGAAACAATAGTACCTGGTGTATCCTTGTCAATAAAGAAACAATAGTATCTGGTGTATCCTTGTCAATAAAGAAACAATAGTACCTGGTGTATCCTTGTCAATAAAGAAACAATAGTACCTGGTGTATCCTTGTCAATAAAGAAACAATAGTACCTGGTGTATCCTTGTCAATAAAGAAACAATAGTACCTGGTGTATCCTTGTCAATAAAGAAACAATAGTACCTGGTGTATCATTGTCAATAAAGAAACAATAGTACCTGGTGTATCCTTGTCAATAAAAGAAACAATAGTACCTGGTGTATCCTTGTCAATAAAGAAACAATAGTACCTGGTGTATCCTTGTCAATAAAGAAACAATAGTACCTTGGTGTATCCTTGTCAATAAAGAAATGTAATCCTGGTGTATCCTTGTCAATAAAGAAACAATAGTACTTGGTGTATCCTTGTCAATAAAGAAATAATAGTACCTGGTGTATCCTTGTCAATAAAGAAACAATAGTACCTGGTGTATCATTGTAATAAAGAAACAATAGTACCTGGTGTATCCTTGTCAATAAAGAAATAATAGTACCTGGTGTATCATTGTCAATAAAGAAACAATAGTACCTGGTGTATCCTTGTCAATAAAGAAACAATAGTACCTGGTGTATCCTTGTCAATAAAGAAACAATAGTACTCTGATGTATCATTGTCAATAAAGAAATAATAGTACCTGGTGTATCTTTGTCAATAAAGAAACAATAGTACCTGGTGTATCCTTGTCAATAAAGAAATAATAGTACCTGGTGTATCCTTGTCAATAAAGAAATAATAGTACCTGGTGTATCCTTGTCAATAAAGAAATAATAGTACCTGGTGTATCCTTGTCAATAAAGAAATAATAGTACCTGGTGTATCATTGTCAATAAAGAAATAATAGTACCTGGTGTATCCTTGTCAATAAAGAAATAATAGTACCTGGTGTATCCTTGACAATAAAGAAACAATAGTATCTGGTGTATCCTTGTCAATAAAGAAACAATAATATCTGGTGTATCATTGTCAATAAAGAAACAATAGTATCTGGTGTATCCTTGTCAATAAAGAAACAATAGTACCTGGTGTATCCTTGTCAATAAAGAAACAATAGTATCTGGTGCATCCTTGTCAATAAAGAAACAATAGTATCTGGTGTATTCTGGTCAATAAAGAAACAATAGTATCTGGTGTATTCTGGTCAATAAAGAAACAATAGTACCTGGTGTATCTTTGTCAATAAAGAAACAATAGTACTTGGTGTATCCTTGTAAATAAAGAAACAATAGTATCTGGTGTATTCTGGTCAATAAAGAAACAATAGTACCTGGTGTATCCTTGTCAATAAAGAAACAATAGTACCTGGTGTATCCTTGTCAATAAAGAAACAATAGTACCTGGTGTATTCTTGTCAATAAAGAAACAATAGTACCTGGTGTATTCTGGTCAATAAAGAAACAATAGTACCTGGTGTATCCTTGTCAATAAAGAAACAATAGTACTTGGTGTATCATTGTCAATAAAGAAATAATAGTACCTGGTGTATCTTTGTCAATAAAGAAACAATAGTACCTGGTGTATCCTTGTCAATAAAGAAACAATAGTATCTGGTGTATCCTTGTCAATAAAGAAACAATAGTACCTGGTGTATCCTTGTCAATAAAGAAACAATAGTATCTGGTGTATCCTTGTCAATAAAGAAACAATAGTACCTGGTGTATCCTTGTCAATAAAGAAACAATAGTATCTGGTGTATCCTTGTCAATAAAGAAACAATAGTACCTGGTGTATCCTTGTCAATAAAGAAACAATAGTATCTGGTGTATCCTTGTCAATAAAGAAACAATAGTACCTGGTGTATCATTGTCAATAAAGAAAGAATAGTACCTGGTGTATCCTTGTCAATAAAGAAACAATAGTACCTGGTGTATCCTTGTCAATAAAGAAACAATAGTATCTGGTGTATTCTGGTCAATAAAGAAACAATAGTACCTGGTGTATCCTTGTCAATAAAGAAATAATAGTACCTGGTGTATCCTTGTCAATAAAGAAACAATAGTACCTGGTGTATCCTTGTCAATAAAGAAACAATAGTACCTGGTGTATCCTTGTCAATAAAGAAACAATAGTATCTGGTGTATCCTTGTCAATAAAGAAACAATAGTACCTGGTGTATCCTTGTCAATAAAGAAACAATAGTATCTGGTGTATCCTTGTCAATAAAGAAACAATACTACTTGGTGTATCCTTGTCAATAAAGAAACAATAGTATCTGGTGTATCCTTGTCAATAAAGAAACAATAGTACTTGGTGTATCATTGTCAATAAAGAAAGAATAGTACCTGGTGTATCTTTGTCAATAAAGAAACAATAGTACCTGGTGTATCCTTGTCAATAAAGAAACAATAGTACCTGGTGTATCCTTGTCAATAAAGAAACAATAGTACCTGGTGTATCCTTGTCAATAAAGAAATAATAGTATCTGGTGTATCCTTGTCAATAAAGAAACAATAGTACCTGGTGTATTCTGGTCAATAAAGAAACAATAGTACCTGGTGTATCCTTGTCAATAAAGAAACAATAGTACCTGGTGTATCCTTGTCAATAAAGAAACAATAGTATCTGATGTATCATTGTCAATAAAGAAATAATAGTACCTGGTGTATCTTTGTCAATAAAGAAACAATAGTACCTGGTGTATCCTTGTCAATAAAGAAACAATAGTATCTGGTGTATCCTTGTCAATAAAGAAACAATAGTACCTGGTGTATCCTTGTCAATAAAGAAACAATAGTATCTGGTGTATCCTTGTCAATAAAGAAACAATAGTACCTGGTGTATCCTTGTCAATAAAGAAACAATAGTATCTGGTGTATCCTTGTCAATAAAGAAACAATAGTACTTGGTGTATCCTTGTCAATAAAGAAACAATAGTATCTGGTGTATCCTTGTCAATAAAGAAACAATAGTACTTGGTGTATCCTTGTCAATAAAGAAACAATAGTATCTGGTGTATCCTTGTCAATAAAGAAATAATAGTATCTGGTGTATCCTTGTCAATAAAGAAAGAATAGTACCTGGTGTATCCTTGTCAATAAAGAAACAATAGTATCTGGTGTATCCTTGTCAATAAAGAAAGAATAGTACCTGGTGTATCCTTGTCAATAAAAATCAATAGTACCTGGTGTATCTTTGTCAATAAAGAAATAATAGTACCTGGTGTATCCTTGTCAATAAAGAAACAATAGTACTTGGTGTATCATTGTCAATAAAGAAACAATAGTACTTGGTGTATCATTGTCAATAAAGAAATAATAGTACCTGGTGTATCTTTGTCAATAAAGAAATAATAGTACCTGGTGTATCCTTGTCAATAAAGAAACAATAGTACCTGGTGTATCCTTGTCAATAAAAATCAATAGTACCTGGTGTATTCTTGTCAATAAAGAAACAATAGTATCTGATGTATCATTGTCAATAAAGAAATAATAGTACCTGGTGTATCTTTGTCAATAAAGAAACAATAGTATCTGGTGTATCCTTGTCAATAAAGAAACAATAGTATCTGGTGTATCTTTGTCAATAAAGAAACAATAGTACCTGGTGTATTTTTGTCAATAAAGAAACAATAGTACCTGGTGTATCCTTGTCAATAAAGAAACAATAGTATCTGGTGTATCCTTGTCAATAAAGAAAGAATAGTATCTGATGTATCATTCTCAATAAAGAAATAATAGTACCTGGTGTATCTTTGTCAATAAAGAAACAATAGTACTTGGTGTATCATTGTCAATAAAGAAATAATAGTACCTGGTGTATCCTTGTCAATAAAAAAACAATAGTACTTGGTGTATCATTGTAAATAAAGAAATAATAGTACCTGGTGTATCCTTGTCAATAAAGAAACAATAGTACCTGGTGTATCCTTGTCAATAAAGAAACAATAGTACCTGGTGTATCTTTGTCAATAAAGAAACAATAGTACTTGGTGTATCATTGTCAATAAAGAAATAATAGTACCTGGTGTATCTTTGTCAATAAAGAAACAATAGTACTTGGTGTATCATTGTCAATAAAGAAACAATAGTACTTGGTGTATCATTGTCAATAAAGAAATAATAGTACCTGGTGTATCCTTGTCAATAAAGGAACAATAGTACCTGGTGTATCCTTGTCAATAAAGAAACAATAGTATCTGATGTATCATTGTCAATAAAGAAATAATAGTACCTGGTGTATCTTTGTCAATAAAGAAACAATAGTACTGGTGGTGTATCATTGTCAATAAAGAAACAATAGTACCTGGTGTATCCTTGTCAATAAAGAAACAATAGTACTTGGTGTATCATTGTCAATAAAGAAACAATAGTACTTGGTGTATCATTGTCAATAAAGAAATAATAGTACCTGGTGTATCTTTGTCAATAAAGAAACAATAGTACCTGGTGTATCCTTGTCAATAAAAAATCAATAGTATCTGGTGTATCTTTGTCAATAAAGAAACAATAGTACTTGGTGTATCCTTGTCAATAAAGAAATAATAGTACTTGGTGTATCATTGTCAATAAAGAAATAATAGTACCTAGTGTATCATTGTCAATAAAGAAATAATAGTACCTGGTGTATCCTTGTCAATAAAGAAATAATAGTACCTGGTGTATCCTTGTCAATAAAGAAATAATAGTACCTAGTGTATCATTGTCAATAAAGAAATAATAGTACCTGGTGTATCCTTGTCAATAAAGAAACAATAGTATCTGGTGTATCCTTGTCAATAAAGAAACAATAGTACTTGGTGTATCCTTGTCAATAAAGAAACAATAGTACCTGGTGTATTCTGGTCAATAAAGAAACAATAGTATCTGGTGTATCATTGTCAATAAAGAAACAATAGTACCTGGTGTATCCTTGTCAATAAAGAAACAATAGTACCTGGTGTATCCTTGTCAATAAAGAAACAATAGTATCTGGTGTATCCTTGTCAATAAAGAAACAATAGTACCTGGTGTATCCTTGTCAATAAAGAAACAATAGTATCTGGTGTATCCTTGTCAATAAAGAAACAATAGTACCTGGTGTATCCTTGTCAATAAAGAAACAATAGTACCTGGTGTATCCTTGTCAATAAAGAAACAATAGTACTTGGTGTATCATTGTCAATAAAGAAATAATAGTACCTGGTGTATCTTTGTCAATAAAGAAACAATAGTACCTGGTGTATCCTTGTCAATAAAGAAACAATAGTATCTGGTGTATCCTTGTCAATAAAGAAACAATAGTACCTGGTGTATCCTTGTCAATAAAGAAACAATAGTATCTGGTGTATCCTTGTCAATAAAGAAACAATAGTACCTGGTGTATCCTTGTCAATAAAGAAACAATAGTATCTGGTGTATCCTTGTCAATAAAGAAACAATAGTACTTGGTGTATCCTTGTCAATAAAGAAACAATAGTATCTGGTGTATCCTTGTCAATAAAGAAACAATAGTACCTGGTGTATCATTGTCAATAAAGAAAGAATAGTACCTGGTGTATCTTTGTCAATAAAGAAACAATAGTACCTGGTGTATCCTTGTCAATAAAGAAACAATAGTATCTGGTGTATTCTTGTCAATAAAGAAACAATAGTACCTGGTGTATCCTTGTCAATAAAGAAATAATAGTATCTGGTGTATCCTTGTCAATAAAGAAACAATAGTACCTGGTGTATTCTGGTCAATAAAGAAACAATAGTACCTGGTGTATTCTTGTCAATAAAGAAACAATAGTACCCTTGTCAATAAAGAAACAATAGTATCTGGTATCCTTGTCAATAAAGAAACAATAGTATCTGGTGTATCCTTGTCAATAAAGAAACAATAGTACCTGGTGTATCCTTGTCAATAAAGAAACAATAGTATCTGGTGTATCCTTGTCAATAAAGAAACAATAGTACCTGGTGTATCCTTGTCAATAAAGAAACAATAGTACTTGGTGTATCATTGTCAATAAAGAAACAATACTACTTGGTGTATCCTTGTCAATAAAGAAACAATAGTATCTGGTGTATCCTTGTCAATAAAGAAACAATAGTACTTGGTGTATCATTGTCAATAAAGAAAGAATAGTACCTGGTGTATCTTTGTCAATAAAGAAACAATAGTACCTGGTGTATTCTGGTCAATAAAGAAACAATAGTACCTGGTGTATCCTTGTCAATAAAGAAATAATAGTATCTGGTGTATCCTTGTCAATAAAGAAACAATAGTACCTGGTGTATTCTTGTCAATAAAGAAACAATAGTACCTGGTGTATTCTGGTCCATAAAGAAACAATAGTACCTGGTGTATCCTTGTCAATAAAGAAACAATAGTACTTGGTGTATCATTGTCAATAAAGAAACAATAGTACCTGGTGTATCCTTGTCAATAAAGGAACAATAGTACCTGGTGTATCCTTGTCAATAAAGAAACAATAGTACCTGGTGTATCCTTGTCAATAAAGAAACAATAGTACCTGGTGTATCCTTGTCAATAAAGAAACAATAGTACCTGGTGTATCCTTGTCAATAAAGAAACAATAGTATCTGGTGTATCCTTGTCAATAAAGAAACAATAGTACCTGGTGTATCCTTGTCAATAAAGAAACAATAGTATCTGGTGTATCCTTGTCAATAAAGAAACAATAGTACCTGGTGTATCCTTGTCAATAAAGAAACAATAGTATCTGGTGTATCCTTGTCAATAAAGAAACAATAGTACTTGGTGTATCCTTGTCAATAAAGAAACAATAGTATCTGGTGTATCCTTGTCAATAAAGAAATAATAGTATCTGGTGTATCCTTGTCAATAAAGAAAGAATAGTACCTGGTGTATCCTTGTCAATAAAGAAACAATAGTATCTGGTGTATCCTTGTCAATAAAGAAAGAATAGTACCTGGTGTATCCTTGTCAATAAAAATCAATAGTACCTGGTGTATCTTTGTCAATAAAGAAATAATAGTACCTGGTGTATCCTTGTCAATAAAGAAACAATAGTACTTGGTGTATCATTGTCAATAAAGAAACAATAGTACCTGGTGTATCATTGTCAATAAAGAAATAATAGTACCTGGTGTATCTTTGTCAATAAAGAAATAATAGTACCTGGTGTATCCTTGTCAATAAAGAAACAATAGTACCTGGTGTATCCTTGTCAATAAAAAACAATAGTACCTGGTGTATTCTTGTCAATAAAGAAACAATAGTATCTGATGTATCATTGTCAATAAAGAAATAATAGTACCTGGTGTATCTTTGTCAATAAAGAAACAATAGTATCTGGTGTATCCTTGTCAATAAAGAAACAATAGTATCTGGTGTATCTTTGTCAATAAAGAAACAATAGTACCTGGTGTATCCTTGTCAATAAAGAAACAATAGTACCTGGTGTATCCTTGTCAATAAAGAAACAATAGTATCTGGTGTATCCTTGTCAATAAAGAAACAATAGTACCTGGTGTATCCTTGTCAATAAAGAAACAATAGTACCTGGTGTATCATTGTCAATAAAGAAATAATAGTACCTGGTGTATCTTTGTCAATAAAGAAACAATAGTACCTGGTGTATCCTTGTCAATAAAGAAACAATAGTACCTGGTGTATCATTGTCAATAAAGAAACAATAGTACCTGGTGTATCCTTGTCAATAAAGAAACAATAGTACCTGGTGTATCCTTGTCAATAAAGAAACAATAGTACCTGGTGTATCTTTGTCAATAAAGAAACAATAGTACCTGGTGTATCCTTGTCAATAAAGAAACAATAGTACTTGGTGTATCCTTGTCAATAAAGAAACAATAGTACCTGGTGTATCCTTGTCAATAAAGAAACAATAGTACTTGGTGTATCATTGTCAATAAAGAAACAATAGTACTTGGTGTATCATTGTCAATAAAGAAATAATAGTACCTGGTGTATCTTTGTCAATAAAGAAACAATAGTACCTGGTGTATCCTTGTCAATAAAGAAACAATAGTATCTGGTGTATCCTTGTCAATAAAGAAACAATAGTACCTGGTGTATCCTTGTCAATAAAGAAATAATAGTACCTGGTGTATCCTTGTCAATAAAGAAACAATAGTACCTGGTGTATCCTTGTCAATAAAGAAACAATAGTACCTGGTGTATCCTTTGTCAATAAAGAAACAATAGTACCTGGTGTATCCTTGTCAATAAAGAAATAATAGTACCTGGTGTATCCTTGTCAATAAAGAAACAATAGTACTTGGTGTATCATTGTCAATAAAGAAACAATAGTACTTGGTGTATCATTGTCAATAAAGAAATAATAGTACCTGGTGTATCCTTGTCAATAAAGAAACAATAGTACCTGGTGTATCCTTGTCAATAAAGAAACAATAGTACTTGGTGTATCTTTGTCAATAAAGAAACAATAGTACCTGGTGTATCCTTGTCAATAAAGAAACAATAGTACCTGGTGTATCATTGTCAATAAAGAAATAATAGTACCTGGTGTATCCTTGTCAATAAAGAAATAATAGTACCTGGTGTATCCTTGTCAATAAAGAAATAATAGTACCTAGTGTATCATTGTCAATAAAGAAATAATAGTACCTGGTGTATCCTTGTCAATAAAGAAATAATAGTACCTGGTGTATCCTTGTCAATAAAGAAACAATAGTACCTGGTGTATCCTTGTCAATAAAGAAATAATAGTACCTGGTGTATCATTGTCAATAAAGAAATAATAGTACCTGGTGTATCCTTGTCAATAAAGAAATAATAGTATCTGGTGTATCCTTGTCAATAAAGAAACAATAGTACCTGGTGTATCCTTGTCAATAAAGAAATAATAGTACCTGGTGTATCCTTGTCAATAAAGAAACAATAGTACCTGGTGTATTCTTGTCAATAAAGAAACAATAGTACCTGGTGTATCCTTGTCAATAAAGAAACAATAGTACCTGGTGTATCCTTGTCAATAAAGAAACAATAGTACTTGGTGTATCCTTGTCAATAAAGAAACAATAGTATCTGGTGTATTCTGGTCAATAAAGAAACAATAGTACCTGGTGTATCCTTGTCAATAAAGAAATAATAGTATCTGGTGTATCCTTGTCAATAAAGAAACAATCGTACCTGATGTATTCTGGTCAATAAAGAAACAATAGTACCTGGTGTATTCTGGTCAATAAAGAAACAATAGTACTTGGTGTATCATTGTCAATAAAGAAATAATAGTACCTGGTGTATCTTTGTCAATAAAGAAACAATAGTACCTGGTGTATCCTTGTCAATAAAGAAACAATAGTATCTGGTGTATCCTTGTCAATAAAGAAACAATAGTACCTGGTGTATCCTTGTCAATAAAGAAACAATAGTATCTGGTGTATCCTTGTCAATAAAGAAACAATAGTACCTGGTGTATCCTTGTCAATAAAGAAACAATAGTATCTGGTGTATCCTTGTCAATAAAGAAACAATAGTACTTGGTGTATCCTTGTCAATAAAGAAACAATAGTATCTGGTGTATCCTTGTCAATAAAGAAACAATAGTACCTGGTGTATCATTGTCAATAAAGAAACAATAATAGTAATAAAGAAACAATAGTACCTGGTGTATCCTTGTCAATAAAGAAACAATAGTACCTGGTGTATCCTTGTCAATAAAGAAACAATAGTACCTGGTGTATCCTTGTCAATAAAGAAACAATAGTACCTGGTGTATCCTTGTCAATAAAGAAACAATAGTAGTACCTGGTGTATCCTTGTCAATAAAGAAACAATAGTACCTGGTGTATCCTTGTCAATAAAGAAACAATAGTACCTGGTGTATCCTTGTCAATAAAGAAACAATAGTACCTGGTGTATCCTTGTCAATAAAGAAACAATAGTATCTGGTGTATCCTTGTCAATAAAGAAACAATAGTACCTGGTGTATCCTTGTCAATAAAGAAACAATAGTATCTGGTGTATCCCTTGTCAATAAAGAAACAATAGTACCTGGTGTATCCTTGTCAATAAAGAAACAATAGTACTTGGTGTATCCTTGTCAATAAAGAAACAATAGTACCTGGTGTATCCTTGTCAATAAAGAAACAATAGTACCTGGTGTATCCTTGTCAATAAAGAAACAATAGTACCTGGTGTATCCTTGTCAATAAAGAAACAATAGTACCTGGTGTATCCTTGTCAATAAAGAAACAATAGTACCTGGTGTATCCTTGTCAATAAAGAAACAATAGTACCTGGTGTATCCTTGTCAATAAAGAAACAATAGTACCTGGTGTATCCTTGTCAATAAAGAAACAATAGTACCTGGTGTATCCTTGTCAATAAAGAAACAATAGTACCTGGTGTATCCTTGTCAATAAAGAAACAATAGTACCTGGTGTATCCTTGTCAATAAAGAAACAATAGTACCTGGTGTATCCTTGTCAATAAAGAAATAATAGTACCTGGTGTATCATTGTCAATAAAGAAACAATAGTACCTGGTGTATCCTTGTCAATAAAGAAACAATAGTATCTGGTGTATCCTTGTCAATAAAGAAACAATAGTACCTGGTGTATCCTTGTCAATAAAGAAACAATATAGTATCTGGTGTATCCTTGTCAATAAAGAAACAATAGTACTTGGTGTATCCTTGTCAATAAAGAAACAATAGTATCTGGTGTATCCTTGTCAATAAAGAAACAATAGTACTTGGTGTATCCTTGTCAATAAAGAAACAATAGTATCTGGTGTATCCTTGTCAATAAAGAAATAATAGTATCTGGTGTATCCTTGTCAATAAAGAAACAATAGTACCTGGTGTATCCTTGTCAATAAAGAAACAATAGTATCTGGTGTATCCTTGTCAATAAAGAAACAATAGTACCTGGTGTATCCTTGTCAATAAAAAAACAATAGTACCTGGTGTATCTTTGTCAATAAAGAAATAATAGTACCTGGTGTATCCTTGTCAATAAAGAAACAATAGTACTTGGTGTATCATTGTCAATAAAGAAACAATAGTACTTGGTGTATCATTGTCAATAAAGAAATAATAGTACCTGGTGTATCTTTGTCAATAAAGAAATAATAGTACCTGGTGTATCCTTGTCAATAAAGAAACAATAGTACCTGGTGTATCCTTGTCAATAAAGAAACAATAGTACCTGGTGTATCCTTGTCAATAAAGAAACAATAGTACTTGGTGTATCATTGTCAATAAAGAAATAATAGTACCTGGTGTATCTTTGTCAATAAAGAAACAATAGTACCTGGTGTATCCTTGTCAATAAAGAAACAATAGTATCTGGTGTATCCTTGTCAATAAAGAAACAATAGTACCTGGTGTATCCTTGTCAATAAAGAAACAATAGTACCTGGTGTATCCTTGTCAATAAAGAAACAATAGTATCTGGTGTATCCTTGTCAATAAAGAAACAATAGTACCTGGTGTATCTTTGTCAATAAAGAAACAATAGTACCTGGTGTATCATTGTCAATAAAGAAATAATAGTACCTGGTGTATCCTTGTCAATAAAGAAACAATAGTACCTGGTGTATCCTTGTCAATAAAGAAATAATAGTACCTGGTGTATCCTTGTCAATAAAGAAACAATAGTACCTGGTGTATCCTTGTCAATAAAGAAACAATAGTACCTGGTGTATCCTTGTCAATAAAGAAACAATAGTACCTGGTGTATCCTTGTCAATAAAGAAACAATAGTACCTGGTGTATCCTTGTCAATAAAGAAACAATAGAAACATCCTTGTCAATAAAGAAACAATAGTACTTGGTGTATCATTGTCAATAAAGAAACAATAGTACCTGGTGTATCATTGTCAATAAAGAAACAATAGTACCTGGTGTATCCTTTCAATAAAGTCAATAAAGAAACAATAGTACCTGGTGTATCCTTGTCAATAAAGAAACAATAGTACCTGGTGTATCCTTGTCAATAAAGAAACAATAGTACCTGGTGTATCCTTGTCAATAAAGAAACAATAGTATCTGGTGTATCCTTGTCAATAAAGAAACAATAGTACTTGGTGTATCCTTGTCAATAAAGAAACAATAGTACCTGGTGTATCCTTGTCAATAAAGAAACAATAGTACCTGGTGTATCCTTGTCAATAAAGAAACAATAGTATCCTGGTGTATCCTTGTCAATAAAGAAATAATAGTATCTGGTGTATCCTTGTCAATAAAGAAACAATAGTACCTGGTGTATCCTTGTCAATAAAGAAACAATAGTACCTGGTGTATCCTTGTCAATAAAGAAACAATAGTACCTGGTGTATCCTTGTCAATAAAAAACAATAGTACCTGGTGTATCTTTGTCAATAAAGAAATAATAGTACCTGGTGTATCCTTGTCAATAAAGAAACAATAGTACTTGGTGTATCATTGTCAATAAAGAAACAATAGTACTTGGTGTATCATTGTCAATAAAGAAATAATAGTACCTGGTGTATCTTTGTCAATAAAGAAACAATAGTACCTGGTGTATCCTTGTCAATAAAAAAATCAATAGTATCTGGTGTATCTTTGTCAATAAAGAAACAATAGTACTTGGTGTATCCTTGTCAATAAAGAAATAATAGTACCTGGTGTATCATTGTCAATAAAGAAATAATAGTACCTAGTGTATCATTGTCAATAAAGAAATAATAGTACCTGGTGTATCCTTGTCAATAAAGAAATAATAGTACCTGGTGTATCCTTGTCAATAAAGAAATAATAGTACCTGGTGTATCATTGTCAATAAAGAAATAATAGTACCTGGTGTATCCTTGTCAATAAAAAAACAATAGTATCTGGTGTATCTTTGTCAATAAAGAAACAATAGTACTTGGTGTATCCTTGTCAATAAAGAAATAATAGTACTTGGTGTATCATTGTCAATAAAGAAATAATAGTACCTGGTGTATCATTGTCAATAAAGAAATAATAGTACCTGGTGTATCCTTGTCAATAAAGAAATAATAGTACCTGGTGTATCCTTGCCAATAAAGAAACAATAGTACCTGGTGTATCCTTGTAAATAAAGAAACAATAGTATCTGGTGTATTCTTGTCAATAAAGAAACAATAGTACCTGGTGTATCCTTGTCAATAAAGAAACAATAGTACCTGGTGTATCCTTGTCAATAAAGAAACAATAGTATCTGGTGTATTCTTGTCAATAAAGAAACAATAGTACCTGGTGTATCCTTGTCAATAAAGAAATAATAGTATCTGGTGTATCCTTGTCAATAAAGAAACAATAGTACCTGGTGTATCCTTGTCAATAAAGAAACAATAGTACCTGGTGTATCCTTGTCAATAAAGAAACAATAGTACCTGGTGTATCATTGTCAATAAAGAAATAATAGTACCTGGTGTATCCTTGTCAATAAAGAAACAATAGTACCTGGTGTATCCTTGTCAATAAAGAAACAATAGTATCTGGTGTATCCTTGTCAATAAAGAAACAATAGTATCTGGTGTATCCTTGTCAATAAAGAAACAATAGTACCTGGTGTATCCTTGTCAATAAAGAAACAATAGTACCTGGTGTATCCTTGTCAATAAAGAAACAATAGTACCTGGTGTATCCTTGTCAATAAAGAAACAATAGTATCTGGTGTATCCTTGTCAATAAAGAAACAATAGTACCTGGTGTATCCTTGTCAATAAAGAAACAATAGTATCTGGTGTATCCTTGTCAATAAAGAAACAATAGTACCTGGTGTATCCTTGTCAATAAAGAAACAATAGTATCTGGTGTATCCTTGTCAATAAAGAAACAATAGTACTTGGTGTATCCTTGTCAATAAAGAAACAATAGTATCTGGTGTATCCTTGTCAATAAAGAAACAATAGTACCTGGTGTATCATTGTCAATAAAGAAAGAATAGTACCTGGTGTATCTTTGTCAATAAAGAAACAATAGTACCTGGTGTATTCTGGTCAATAAAGAAACAATAGTACCTGGTGTATCCTTGTCAATAAAGAAATAATAGTATCTGGTGTATCCTTGTCAATAAAGAAACAATAGTACCTGGTGTATTCTTGTCAATAAAGAAACAATAGTACCTGGTGTATTCTTGTCAATAAAGAAACAATAGTACCTGGTGTATCCTTGTCAATAAAGAAACAATAGTACTTGGTGTATCATTGTCAATAAAGAAATAATAGTACCTGGTGTATCCTTGTCAATTAGTCAATAAAGAAACAATAGTACCTGGTGTATCCTTGTCAATAAAGAAACAATAGTACCTGGTGTATCCTTGTCAATAAAGAAACAATAGTACCTGGTGTATCCTTGTCAATAAAGAAACAATAGTATCTGGTGTATCCTTGTCAATAAAGAAACAATAGTACCTGGTGTATCCTTGTCAATAAAGAAACAATAGTATCTGGTGTATCCTTGTCAATAAAGAAACAATAGTACTTGGTGTATCCTTGTCAATAAAGAAACAATAGTATCTGGTGTATCCTTGTCAATAAAGAAACAATAGTACTTGGTGTATCCTTGTCAATAAAGAAACAATAGTATCTGGTGTATCCTTGTCAATAAAGAAATAATAGTATCTGGTGTATCCTTGTCAATAAAGAAACAATAGTACCTGGTGTATCCTTGTCAATAAAGAAACAATAGTATCTGGTGTATCCTTGTCAATAAAGAAACAATAGTACCTGGTGTATCCTTGTCAATAAAGAAACAATAGTACCTGGTGTATCTTTGTCAATAAAGAAATAATAGTACCTGGTGTATCCTTGTCAATAAAGAAACAATAGTACTTGGTGTATCATTGTCAATAAAGAAACAATAGTACTTGGTGTATCATTGTCAATAAAGAAATAATAGTACCTGGTGTATCTTTGTCAATAAAGAAATAATAGTACCTGGTGTATCCTTGTCAATAAAGAAACAATAGTACCTGGTGTATCCTTGTCAATAAAAATCAATAGTACCTGGTGTATTCTTGTCAATAAAGAAACAATAGTATCTGATGTATCATTGTCAATAAAGAAATAATAGTACCTGGTGTATCTTTGTCAATAAAGAAACAATAGTATCTGGTGTATCCTTGTCAATAAAGAAACAATAGTATCTGGTGTATCTTTGTCAATAAAGAAACAATAGTACCTGGTGTATCCTTGTCAATAAAGGAACAATAGTACCTGGTGTATCCTTGTCAATAAAGAAACAATAGTATCTGATGTATCATTGTCAATAAAGAAATAATAGTACCTGGTGTATCCTTGTCAATAAAGAAACAATAGTACTTGGTGTATCATTGTCAATAAAGAAACAATAGTACCTGGTGTATCCTTGTCAATAAAGAAACAATAGTACTTGGTGTATCTTGTCAATAAAGAAATAATAGTACCTGGTGTATCCTTGTCAATAAAGGAACAATAGTACCTGGTGTATCCTTGTCAATAAAGAAACAATAGTATCTGATGTATCATTGTCAATAAAGAAATAATAGTACCTGGTGTATCTTTGTCAATAAAGAAACAATAGTACCTGGTGTATCCTTGTCAATAAAGAAATAATAGTACCTGGTGTATCCTTGTCAATAAAGAAACAATAGTACCTGGTGTATCCTTGTCAATAAAGAAACAATAGTACCTGGTGTATCCTTGTCAATAAAGAAACAATAGTACCTGGTGTATCATTGTCAATAAAGAAATAATAGTACCTGGTGTATCTTTGTCAATAAAGAAACAATAGTACCTGGTGTATCCTTGTCAATAAAGAAACAATAGTATCTGGTGTATCCTTGTCAATAAAGAAACAATAGTACCTGGTGTATCCTTGTCAATAAAGAAATAATAGTATCTGGTGTATCCTTGTCAATAAAGAAAGAATAGTATCTGGTGTATCCTTGTCAATAAAGAAAGAATAGTACCTGGTGTATCCTTGTCAATAAAGAAACAATAGTACCTGGTGTATCCTTGTCAATAAAGAAATAATAGTACCTGGTGTATCCTTGTCAATAAAGAAACAATAGTACCTGGTGTATCCTTGTCAATAAAGAAACAATAGTACCTGGTGTATCCTTGTCAATAAAGAAACAATAGTATCTGATGTATCATTGTCAATAAAGAAATAATAGTACCTGGTGTATCCTTGTCAATAAAGAAACAATAGTACTTGGTGTATCATTGTCAATAAAGAAATAATAGTACCTGGTGTATCCTTGTCAATAAAGAAACAATAGTACTTGGTGTATCATTGTAAATAAAGAAACAATAGTACTTGGTGTATCATTGTCAATAAAGAAATAATAGTACCTGGTGTATCTTTGTCAATAAAGAAACAATAGTACCTGGTGTATCCTTGTCAATAAAAAAATCAATAGTATCTGGTGTATCTTTGTCAATAAAGAAACAATAGTACTTGGTGTATCCTTGTCAATAAAGAAATAATAGTACTTGGTGTATCATTGTCAATAAAGAAATAATAGTACCTGGTGTATCATTGTCAATAAAGAAATAATAGTACCTGGTGTATCCTTGTCAATAAAGAAATAATAGTACCTGGTGTATCCTTGTCAATAAAGAAATAATAGTACCTAGTGTATCATTGTCAATAAAGAAATAATAGTACCTGGTGTATCCTTGTCAATAAAAATCAATAGTATCTGGTGTATCTTTGTCAATAAAGAAACAATAGTACTTGGTGTATCCTTGTCAATAAAGAAATAATAGTACTTGGTGTATCATTGTCAATAAAGAAATAATAGTACCTGGTGTATCCTTGTCAATAAAAAGCAATAGTACCTGGTGTATCATTGTCAATAAAGAAATAATAGTACCTGGTGTATCCTTGTCAATAAAGAAACAATAGTACTTGGTGTATCATTGTAAATAAAGAAACAATAGTACTTGGTGTATCATTGTCAATAAAGAAATAATAGTACCTGGTGTATCTTTGTCAATAAAGAAACAATAGTACCTGGTGTATCCTTGTCAATAAAGAAACAATAGTATCTGGTGTATCTTTGTCAATAAAGAAACAATAGTACTTGGTGTATCCTTGTCAATAAAGAAATAATAGTACTTGGTGTATCATTGTCAATAAAGAAATAATAGTACCTAGTGTATCATTGTCAATAAAGAAATAATAGTACCTGGTGTATCCTTGTCAATAAAGAAATAATAGTACCTGGTGTATCCTTGTCAATAAAGAAATAATAGTACCTGGTGTATCATTGTCAATAAAGAAATAATAGTACCTGGTGTATCCTTGTCAATAAAGAAACAATAGTATCTGGTGTATCTTTGTCAATAAAGAAACAATAGTACTTGGTGTATCCTTGTCAATAAAGAAATAATAGTACCTGGTGTATCATTGTCAATAAAGAAATAATAGTACCTGGTGTATCATTGTCAATAAAGAAATAATAGTACCTGGTGTATCCTTGTCAATAAAGAAATAATAGTACCTGGTGTATCCTTGTCAATAAAGAAATAATAGTACCTGGTGTATCCTTGTCAATAAAGAAACAATAGTACCTGGTGTATCCTTGTCAATAAAGAAACAATAGTATCTGGTGTATCCTTGTCAATAAAGAAACAATAGTACTTGGTGTATCCTTGTCAATAAAGAAACAATAGTACCTGGTGTATCATTGTCAATAAAGAAACAATAGTACCTGGTGTATCATTGTCAATAAAGAAACAATAGTACCTGGTGTATCCTTGTCAATAAAGAAACAATAGTACCTGGTGTATCCTTGTCAATAAAGAAACAATAGTACCTGGTGTATCCTTGTCAATAAAGAAACAATAGTACCTGGTGTATCCTTGTCAATAAAGAAACAATAGTATCTGGTGTATCCTTGTCAATAAAGAAACAATAGTACTTGGTGTATCCTTGTCAATAAAGAAACAATAGTACCTGGTGTATCCTTGTCAATAAAGAAACAATAGTACCTGGTGTATCCTTGTCAATAAAGAAACAATAGTACCTGGTGTATCCTTGTCAATAAAGAAACAATAGTACCTGGTGTATCCTTGTCAATAAAGAAACAATAGTACCTGGTGTATCCTTGTCAATAAAGAAACAATAGTATCTGGTGTATCCTTGTCAATAAAGAAACAATAGTACCTGGTGTATCCTTGTCAATAAAGAAACAATAGTACCTGGTGTATCCTTGTCAATAAAGAAACAATAGTACCTGGTGTATCCTTGTCAATAAAGAAACAATAGTATCTGGTGTATCCTTGTCAATAAAGAAACAATAGTACCTGGTGTATCCTTGTCAATAAAGAAATAATAGTATCTGGTGTATCCTTGTCAATAAAGAAACAATAGTACCTGGTGTATCCTTGTCAATAAAGAAACAATAGTACCTGGTGTATTCTGGTCAATAAAGAAACAATAGTACCTGGTGTATCCTTGTCAATAGAGAAACAATAGTACTTGGTGTATCATTGTCAATAAAGAAATAATAGTATCTGGTGTATCTTTGTCAATAAAGAAACAATAGTATCTGGTGTATCCTTGTCAATAAAGAAACAATAGTACCTGGTGTATCCTTGTCAATAAAGAAACAATAGTACCTGGTGTATCCTTGTCAATAAAGAAACAATAGTATCTGGTGTATCCTTGTCAATAAAGAAACAATAGTACCTGGTGTATCCTTGTCAATAAAGAAACAATAGTATCTGGTGTATCCTTGTCAATAAAGAAACAATAGTACTTGGTGTATCCTTGTCAATAAAGAAACAATAGTACCTGGTGTATCCTTGTCAATAAAGAAACAATAGTACCTGGTGTATCCTTGTCAATAAAGAAACAATAGTATCTGGTGTATCCTTGTCAATAAAGAAATAATAGTATCTGGTGTATCCTTGTCAATAAAGAAAGAATAGTACCTGATGTATCCTTGTCAATAAAAATCAATAGTACCTGGTGTATCTTTGTCAATAAAGAAATAATAGTACCTGGTGTATCCTTGTCAATAAAGAAACAATAGTACCTGGTGTATCCTTGTCAATAAAGAAACAATAGTACTTGGTGTATCATTGTCAATAAAGAAATAATAGTACCTGGTGTATCTTTGTCAATAAAGAAATAATAGTACCTGGTGTATCCTTGTCAATAAAGAAACAATAGTACTTGGTGTATCCTTGTCAATAAAGGAACAATAGTACCTGGTGTATCCTTGTCAATAAAGAAACAATAGTACCTGGTGTATCCTTGTCAATAAAGAAATAATAGTACCTGGTGTATCATTGTCAATAAAGAAATAATAGTACCTGGTGTATCCTTGTCAATAAAGAAACAATAGTACCTGGTGTATTCTTGTCAATAAAGAAACAATAGTACCTGGTGTATCCTTGTCAATAAAGAAACAATAGTATCTGGTGTATCCTTGTCAATAAAGAAATAATAGTACCTGGTGTATCTTTGTCAATAAAGAAACAATAGTATCTGGTGTATCCTTGTCAATAAAGAAACAATAGTATCTGGTGTATCTTTGTCAATAAAGAAACAATAGTACCTGGTGTATCCTTGTCAATAAAGAAACAATAGTACCTGGTGTATCCTTGTCAATAAAGAAACAATAGTATCTGGTGTATCATTGTCAATAAAGAAATAATAGTACCTGGTGTATCTTTGTCAATAAAGAAACAATAGTACTTGGTGTATCATTGTCAATAAAGAAATAATAGTACCTGGTGTATCCTTGTCAATAAAGAAACAATAGTACTTGGTGTATCATTGTAAATAAAGAAACAATAGTACTTGGTGTATCATTGTCAATAAAGAAATAATAGTACCTGGTGTATCTTTGTCAATAAAGAAACAATAGTACCTGGTGTATCCTTGTCAATAAAAAAACAATAGTATCTGGTGTATCTTTGTCAATAAAGAAACAATAGTACCTGGTGTATCCTTGTCAATAAAGAAATAATAGTACCTGGTGTATCATTGTCAATAAAGAAATAATAGTACCTGGTGTATCATTGTCAATAAAGAAATAATAGTACCTGGTGTATCCTTGTCAATAAAGAAATAATAGTACCTGGTGTATCCTTGTCAATAAAGAAATAATAGTACCTAGTGTATCATTGTCAATAAAGAAATAATAGTACCTGGTGTATCCTTGTCAATAAAAAAACAATAGTATCTGGTGTATCTTTGTCAATAAAGAAACAATAGTACTTGGTGTATCCTTGTCAATAAAGAAATAATAGTACTTGGTGTATCATTGTCAATAAAGAAATAATAGTACCTGGTGTATCATTGTCAATAAAGAAATAATAGTACCTGGTGTATCCTTGTCAATAAAGAAACAATAGTACCTGGTGTATCCTTGTCAATAAAGAAACAATAGTACCTGGTGTATCATTGTCAATAAAGAAACAATAGTACCTGGTGTATCCTTGTCAATAAAGAAACAATAGTATCTGGTGTATCTTTGTCAATAAAGAAACAATAGTACCTGGTGTATCCTTGTCAATAAAGAAATAATAGTACCTGGTGTATCATTGTCAATAAAGAAATAATAGTACCTGGTGTATCCTTGTCAATAAAGAAATAATAGTACCTGGTGTATCCTTGTCAATAAAGAAATAATAGTACCTGGTGTATCCTTGTCAATAAAGAAATAATAGTACCTGGTGTATCCTTGTCAATAAAGAAACAATAGTATCTGGTGTATCATTGTCAATAAAGAAACAATAGTACCTGGTGTATCTTTGTCAATAAAGAAACAATAGTACCTGGTGTATCCTTGTCAATAAAGAAACAATAGTATCTGGTGTATTCTTGTCAATAAAAAACAATAGTACCTGGTGTATCCTTGTCAATAAAGAAATAATAGTATCTGGTGTATCCTTGTCAATAAAGAAACAATAGTACCTGATGTATCCTTGTCAATAAAGAAACAATAGTACCTGGTGTATCCTTGTCAATAAAGAAACAATAGTACCTGGTGTATCCTTGTCAATAAAGAAACAATAGTACCTGGTGTATCCTTGTCAATAAAGAAACAATAGTATCTGGTGTATCATTGTCAATAAAGAAATAATAGTACCTGGTGTATCCTTGTCAATAAAGAAACAATAGTACTTGGTGTATCATTGTCAATAAAGAAATAATAGTACCTGGTGTATCCTTGTCAATAAAGAAACAATAGTACCTGGTGTATCATTGTCAATAAAGAAACAATAGTACCTGGTGTATCATTGTCAATAAAGAAATAATAGTACCTGGTGTATCTTTGTCAATAAAGAAACAATAGTACCTGGTGTATCCTTGTCAATAAAAAACAATAGTATCTGGTGTATCTTTGTCAATAAAGAAACAATAGTACTTGGTGTATCCTTGTCAATAAAGAAATAATAGTACTTGGTGTATCATTGTCAATAAAGAAATAATAGTACCTGGTGTATCATTGTCAATAAAGAAATAATAGTACCTGGTGTATCCTTGTCAATAAAGAAATAATAGTACCTGGTGTATCCTTGTCAATAAAGAAATAATAGTACCTGGTGTATCATTGTCAATAAAGAAATAATAGTACCTGGTGTATCCTTGTCAATAAAAAAATAATAGTATCTGGTGTATCTTTGTCAATAAAGAAACAATAGTACTTGGTGTATCCTTGTCAATAAAGAAATAATAGTACTTGGTGTATCATTGTCAATAAAGAAATAATAGTACCTGGTGTATCATTGTCAATAAAGAAATAATAGTACCTGGTGTATCCTTGTCAATAAAGAAATAATAGTACCTGGTGTATCCTTGTCAATAAAGAAATAATAGTACCTGGTGTATCATTGTCAATAAAGAAACAATAGTACCTGGTGTATCCTTGTCAATAAAAAAACAATAGTATCTGGTGTATCTTTGTCAATAAAGAAACAATAGTACTTGGTGTATCCTTGTCAATAAAGAAATAATAGTATCTGGTGTATCCTTGTCAATAAAGAAACAATAGTACCTGGTGTATCATTGTCAATAAAGAAACAATAGTACCTGGTGTATCCTTGTCAATAAAGAAATAATAGTACTTGGTGTATCATTGTCAATAAAGAAATAATAGTACCTAGTGTATCATTGTCAATAAAGAAATAATAGTACCTGGTGTATCCTTGTCAATAAAGAAATAATAGTACCTGGTGTATCCTTGTCAATAAAGAAATAATAGTACCTGGTGTATCATTGTCAATAAAGAAATAATAGTACCTGGTGTATCCTTGTCAATAAAAAAACAATAGTATCTGGTGTATCTTTGTCAATAAAGAAACAATAGTACTTGGTGTATCCTTGTCAATAAAGAAATAATAGTACTTGGTGTATCATTGTCAATAAAGAAATAATAGTACCTGGTGTATCTTTGTCAATAAAGAAATAATAGTACCTGGTGTATCCTTGTCAATAAAGAAACAATAGTACCTGGTGTATCCTTGTCAATAAAGAAATCAATAGTACCTGGTGTATCTTGTCAATAAAGAAACAATAGTACATCCTTGTCAATAAAGAAATAATAGTACCTGGTGTATCATTGTCAATAAAGAAATAATAGTACTTGGTGTATCATTGTCAATAAAGAAACAATAGTACTTGGTGTATCTTTGTCAATAAAGAAACAATAGTACCTGGTGTATCCTTGTCAATAAAGAAACAATAGTATCTGGTGTATCATTGTCAATAAAGAAATAATAGTACCTGGTGTATCTTTGTCAATAAAGAAACAATAGTATCTGGTGTATCCTTGTCAATAAAGAAACAATAGTATCTGGTGTATCTTTGTCAATAAAGAAAAATAATACCTGGTGTATCCTTGTCAATAAAGAAACAATAGTACCTGGTGTATCCTTGTCAATAAAGAAACAATAGTATCTGGTGTATCATTGTCAATAAAGAAATAATAGTACCTGGTGTATCCTTGTCAATAAAGAAACAATAGTACTTGGTGTATCATTGTCAATAAAGAAATAATAGTACCTGGTGTATCCTTGTCAATAAAGAAACAATAGTACCTGGTGTATCCTTGTCAATAAAGAAACAATAGTACCTGGTGTATCATTGTCAATAAAGAAATAATAGTACCTGGTGTATCTTTGTCAATAAAGAAACAATAGTACCTGGTGTATCCTTGTCAATAAAAAACAATAGTATCTGGTGTATCTTTGTCAATAAAGAAACAATAGTACTTGGTGTATCCTTGTCAATAAAGAAATAATAGTACCTGGTGTATCATTGTCAATAAAGAAATAATAGTACCTAGTGTATCATTGTCAATAAAGAAATAATAGTACCTGGTGTATCCTTGTCAATAAAGAAATAATAGTACCTGGTGTATCCTTGTCAATAAAGAAATAATAGTACCTAGTGTATCATTGTCAATAAAGAAATAATAGTACCTGGTGTATCCTTGTCAATTAAAATCAATAGTATCTGGTGTATCTTTGTCAATAAAGAAACAATAGTACTTGGTGTATCCTTGTCAATAAAGAAATAATAGTACTTGGTGTATCATTGTCAATAAAGAAATAATAGTACCTAGTGTATCATTGTCAATAAAGAAATAATAGTACCTGGTGTATCCTTGTCAATAAAGAAATAATAGTACCTGGTGTATCCTTGTCAATAAAGAAATAATAGTACCTAGTGTATCATTGTCAATAAAGAAATAATAGTACCTGGTGTATCCTTGTCAATAAAAATCAATAGTATCTGGTGTATCTTTGTCAATAAAGAAACAATAGTACTTGGTGTATCCTTGTCAATAAAGAAATAATAGTACTTGGTGTATCATTGTCAATAAAGAAATAATAGTACCTGGTGTATCCTTGTCAATAAAGAAATTATAGTACCTGGTGTATCCTTGTCAATAAAGAAATAATAGTACCTAGTGTATCATTGTCAATAAAGAAATAATAGTACCTGGTGTATCCTTGTCAATAAAGAAACAATAGTATCTGGTGTATCATTGTCAATAAAGAAAGAATAGTACCTGGTGTATCTTTGTCAATAAAGAAACAATAGTACCTGGTGTATCCTTGTAAATAAAGAAACAATAGTATCTGGTGTATTCTGGTCAATAAAGAAACAATAGTACCTGGTGTATCCTTGTCAATAAAGAAATAATAGTATCTGGTGTATCCTTGTCAATAAAGAAACAATCGTACCTGATGTATTCTGGTCAATAAAGAAACAATAGTACCTGGTGTATTCTGGTCAATAAAGAAACAATAGTACCTGGTGTATCCTTGTCAATAAAGAAACAATAGTACTTGGTGTATCATTGTCAATAAAGAAATAATAGTATCTGGTGTATCTTTGTCAATAAAGAAACAATAGTACCTGGTGTATCCTTGTCAATAAAGAAACAATAGTACCTGGTGTATCCTTGTCAATAAAGAAACAATAGTACCTGGTGTATCCTTGTCAATAAAGAAACAATAGTATCTGGTGTATCCTTGTCAATAAAGAAACAATAGTACTTGGTGTATCCTTGTCAATAAAGAAACAATAGTACCTGGTGTATCCTTGTCAATAAAGAAACAATAGTACCTGGTGTATCCTTGTCAATAAAGAAACAATAGTACCTGGTGTATCTTTGTCAATAAAGAAACAATAGTACCTGGTGTATCATTGTCAATAAAGAAATAATAGTACCTGGTGTATCCTTGTCAATAAAGAAATAATAGTACCTGGTGTATCCTTGTCAATAAAGAAATAATAGTACCTGGTGTATCCTTGTCAATAAAGAAATAATAGTACCTAGTGTATCATTGTCAATAAAGAAATAATAGTACCTGGTGTATCCTTGTCAATAAAAATCAATAGTATCTGGTGTATCTTTGTCAATAAAGAAACAATAGTACTTGGTGTATCCTTGTCAATAAAGAAATAATAGTACTTGGTGTATCATTGTCAATAAAGAAATAATAGTACCTGGTGTATCTTTGTCAATAAAGAAATAATAGTACCTGGTGTATCCTTGTCAATAAAGAAACAATAGTATCTGGTGTATCCTTGTCAATAAAAATCAATAGTACCTGGTGTATTCTTGTCAATAAAGAAACAATAGTACTTGGTGTATCCTTGTCAATAAAGAAATAATAGTACCTAGTGTATCATTGTGAATAAAGAAATAATAGTACTTGGTGTATCATTGTCAATAAAGAAACAATAGTACTTGGTGTATCTTTGTCAATAAAGAAACAATAGTATCTGGTGTATCCTTGTCAATAAAGAAACAATAGTATCTGATGTATTATTGTCAATAAAGAAATAATAGTACCTGGTGTATCTTTGTCAATAAAGAAACAATAGTATCTGGTGTATCCTTGTCAATAAAGAAACAATAGTATCTGGTGTATCTTTGTCAATAAAGAAACAATAGTACCTGGTGTATCCTTGTCAATATAGGAACAATAGTACCTGGTGTGTCCTTGTCAATAAAGAAACAATAGTATCTGATGTATCATTGTCAATAAAGAAATAATAGTACCTGGTGTATCTTTGTCAATAAAGAAACAATAGTACTTGGTGTATCATTGTCAATAAAGAAATAATAGTACCTGGTGTATCCTTGTCAATAAAGAAACAATAGTACTTGGTGTATCATTGTAAATAAAGAAACAATAGTACTTGGTGTATCATTGTCAATAAAGAAATAATAGTACCTGGTGTATCTTTGTCAATAATGAAACAATAGTACCTGATGCATCCTTGTCAATAAAAATCAATAGTATCTGGTGTATCTTTGTCAATAAAGAAACAATAGTACTTGGTGTATCCTTGTCAATAAAGAAATAATAGTACTTGGTGTATCATTGTCAATAAAGAAATAATAGTACCTAGTGTATCATTGTCAATAAAGAAATAATAGTACCTGGTGTATCCTTGTCAATAAAGAAATAATAGTACCTGGTGTATCCTTGTCAATAAAGAAATAATAGTACCTAGTGTATCATTGTCAATAAAGAAATAATAGTACCTGGTGTATCCTTGTCAATTAAAATCAATAGTATCTGGTGTATCTTTGTCAATAAAGAAACAATAGTACTTGGTGTATCCTTGTCAATAAAGAAATAATAGTACTTGGTGTATCATTGTCAATAAAGAAATAATAGTACCTAGTGTATCATTGTCAATAAAGAAATAATAGTACCTGGTGTATCCTTGTCAATAAAGAAATAATAGTACCTGGTGTATCCTTGTCAATAAAGAAATAATAGTACCTAGTGTATCATTGTCAATAAAGAAATAATAGTACCTGGTGTATCCTTGTCAATAAAAATCAATAGTATCTGGTGTATCTTTGTCAATAAAGAAACAATAGTACTTGGTGTATTCTTGTCAATAAAGAAATAATAGTACTTGGTGTATCATTGACAATAAAGAAATAATAGTACCTGGTGTATCCTTGTCAATAAAGAAATTATAGTACCTGGTCTATCCTTGTCAATAAAGAAATAATAGTACCTAGTGTATCATTGTCAATAAAGAAATAATAGTACCTGGTGTATCCTTGTCAATAAAGAAACAATAGTATCTGGTGTATCATTGTCAATAAAGAAAGAATAGTACCTGGTGTATCTTTGTCAATAAAGAAACAATAGTACCTGGTGTATCCTTGTAAATAAAGAAACAATAGTATCTGGTGTATTCTGGTCAATAAAGAAACAATAGTACCTGGTGTATCCTTGTCAATAAAGAAATAATAGTATCTGGTGTATCCTTGTCAATAAAGAAACAATCATACCTGATGTATTGTGGTCAATAAAGAAACAATAGTACCTGGTGTATTCTGGTCAATAAAGAAACAATAGTACCTGGTGTATCCTTGTCAATAGAGAAACAATAGTACTTGGTGTATCATTGTCAATAAAGAAATAATAGTATCTGGTGTATCATTGTCAATAAAGAAATAATAGTACCTGGTGTATCCTTGT
This sequence comes from Tachypleus tridentatus, assembly GCF_004210375.1. Lineage (NCBI taxonomy): Eukaryota > Metazoa > Arthropoda > Merostomata > Xiphosura > Limulidae > Tachypleus > Tachypleus tridentatus. Next base: position 18,122,424 of record NC_134834.1, read on the forward strand.
CAATAAAAAGCAATAGTACTTGGTGTATCATTGTCAATAAAGAAATAATAGTACCTGGTGTATCCTTGTCAATAAAGAAACAATAGTACTTGGTGTATCATTGTCAATAAAGAAACAATAGTACTTGGTGTATCATTGTCAATAAAGAAATAATAGTACCTGGTGTATCTTTGTCAATAAAGAAACAATAGTACCTGATGCATCCTTGTCAATAAAAATCAATAGTATCTGGTGTATCTTTGTCAATAAAGAAACAATAGTACTTGGTGTATCCTTGTCAATAAAGAAATAATAGTACTTGGTGTATCATTGTCAATAAAGAAATAATAGTACCTAGTGTATCATTGTCAATAAAGAAATAATAGTACCTGGTGTATCCTTGTCAATAAAGAAATAATAGTACCTGGTGTATCCTTGTCAATAAAGAAATAATAGTACCTAGTGTATCATTGTCAATAAAGAAATAATAGTACCTGGTGTATCCTTGTCAATAAAAATCAATAGTATCTGGTGTATCTTTGTCAATAAAGAAACAATAGTACTTGGTGTATCCTTGTCAATAAAGAAATAATAGTACTTGGTGTATCATTGTCAATAAAGAAATAATAGTACCTAGTGTATCATTGTCAATAAAGAAATAATAGTACCTGGTGTATCCTTGTCAATTAAGAAATAATAGTACCTGGTGTATCCTTGTCAATAAAGAAATAATAGTACCTAGTGTATCATTGTCAATAAAGAAATAATAGTACCTGGTGTATCCTTGTCAATAAAAATCAATAGTATCTGGTGTATCTTTGTCAATAAAGAAACAATAGTACTTGGTGTATCCTTGTCAATAAAGAAATAATAGTATCTGGTGTATCCTTGTCAATAAAGAAACAATCGTACCTGATGTATTCTGGTCAATAAAGAAACAATAGTACCTGGTGTATCCTTGTCAATAAAGAAATAATAGTACTTGGTGTATCATTGTCAATAAAGAAATAATAGTACCTAGTGTATCATTGTCAATAAAGAAATAATAGTACCTGGTGTATCCTTGTCAATAAAGAAATAATAGTACCTGGTGTATCCTTGTCAATAAAGAAATAATAGTACCTAGTGTATCATTGTCAATAAAGAAATAATAGTACCTGGTGTATCCTTGTCAATAAAAATCAATAGTATCTGGTGTATCTTTGTCAATAAAGAAACAATAGTACTTGGTGTATCCTTGTCAATAAAGAAATAATAGTACTTGGTGTATCATTGTCAATAAAGAAATAATAGTACCTAGTGTATCATTGTCAATAAAGAAATAATAGTACCTGGTGTATCCTTGTCAATAAAGAAATAATAGTACCTGGTGTATCCTTGTCAATAAAGAAATAATAGTACCTAGTGTATCATTGTCAATAAAGAAATAATAGTACCTGGTGTATCCTTGTCAATAAAAATCAATAGTATCTGGTGTATCTTTGTCAATAAAGAAACAATAGTACTTGGTGTATCCTTGTCAATAAAGAAATAATAGTATTTGGTGTATCATTGTCAATAAAGAAATAATAGTACCTAGTGTATCATTGTCAATAAAGAAATAATAGTACCTGGTGTATCCTTGTCAATAAAGAAATAATAGTACCTGGTGTATCCTTGTCAATAAAGAAATAATAGTACCTAGGTATCATTGTCAATAAAGAAATAATAGTACCTGGTGTATCCTTGTCAATAAAAATCAATAGTATCTGGTGTATCTTTGTCAATAAAGAAACAATAGTACTTGGTGTATCCTTGTCAATAAAGAAATAATAGTACTTGGTGTATCATTGTCAATAAAGAAATAATAGTACCTGGTGTATCCTTGTCAATAAAGAAATTATAGTACCTGGTGTATCCTTGTCAATAAAGAAATAATAGTACCTAGTGTATCATTGTCAATAAAGAAATAAAAGTACCTGGTGTATCCTTGTCAATAAAAATCAATAGTATCTGGTGTATCTTTGTCAATAAAGAAACAATAGTACTTGGTGTATCCTTGTCAATAAAGAAATAATAGTACTTGGTGTATCATTGTCAATAAAGAAATAATAGTACCTGGTGTATCCTTGTCAATAAAAAGCAATAGTACCTGGTGTATCATTGTCAATAAAGAAACAATAGTACTTGGTGTATCATTGTCAATAAAGAAACAATAGTAATTGGTGTATCATTGTCAATAAAGAAATAATAGTACCTGGTGTATCCTTGTCAATAAAGAAATAATAGTACCTAGTGTATCATTGTCAATAAAGAAATAATGGTACCTAGTGTATTGTTGTTAATAAAGAAACAATAGTACCTGGTGTATCCTTGTCAATAAAGAAACAATAGTACTTTGTGCATCCTTTTCAATAAAGAAATAATAGTACCTAGTGTATCATTGTCAATAAAGAAATAATGGTACCTAGTGTATTGTTGTTAATAAAGAAACAATAGTACCTGGTGTATCGTTGTCAATAAAGAAATAATGGTACCTAGTGTATTGTTGTTAATAAAGAAACAATAGTACTTGATGTATTCTTGTCAATAAAGAAAAACAAAAATATTTAGAAAATTCCTATTCGAGAAGAAACAATAGTAATTGGTGCAGTCCTGTCAATAAATATGTAACAGTATTTGGTCCAGTCCTGTCAATAAAGACATAACAATATTTGGTCCATTCCTGTCAATAAAGACGTAACAGTATTTGGTTCAGTCCTGTCAATAAAGACGTAACAGTATTTGGTCCAGTCCTGTCAATAAGGACATAACTATACTTTGTATATCAGTTCATTAATGGGATTGTTAAAATATTTTATTACTAACTAATGCAATCAAATACCTTTAGTGACTTCTCAAAAAAGTAACTTATATTTTGGTGTATTTAACAAACTGACACAGAATATAATGTTATAGAAAAAGAAGATAGAAATAATTATATATAATTATATAATATATATGTAATATATTATATTATACACGATTTATTATTTTAAGAAATGCTAAGCCAGAAATTCCTTTTTCTTCATGCTAAATCTGTTTGTCTCCAAGGTTTCTAATTAATATGTTTTTTTCTTTACCAAAGAATACATGGTTTTGTTTTATTTGTTTTTGAATTTCGCGCAAAGCTACATGAGGGCTATTTGCGCTAGCCGTCCCTAATTTCGCAGTGTAAGACTAGAGGAAAGGCAGCTAGTCATCACCATCCACAGCCAACTCTTGAACTACTCTTTTATCAACGAATATTGGGATTGCCCGTCACATTATAGCATCCTCACGGCTGAAAGAGCGAGCACATCTGATGTAACGAGAATTCAAACCCGCAACCCACAAGTTGCGAGTCTAGGGCCCTAACCACCTTATTACACTTTACGAAATTCTAAGAATCGAGAGCAAAAAAGCTGGGAACCTGACGACACAAGCAGTAACGAACCACCAAGGTCTTAACCAGAATAGTCTGTCAGTCAAGCGAAATTAATTGAACCATTGTAAACACCAGGATGTCATTGGTCAACATCCGCTTAAGAAAAATAACGAGCTAATAAATTCATCTAAAAAAACAACAACAACAGTGATAGTACTGACACAACCTCGTATCGGCTACCTATATCATTAACGTTGAAAAATAAAATAAATATTATATATGTACGTCAAACAGGATCGTTACTAAAGACGAGACCAAAATTGTTGATTAACGACCGTGAAAAGAACACAAAGACTTTAGCCTAATTTCCGTTTGAAATGGTCGATAGGATATTCGGACTTTATCTTGTAGAACCTGTTAGAGTGATATATCAGTCAACCACTGTTTGTTTGTAATCTTATTATAACAACTGTTTTTGAAGGGCGGGTGGGAAATATTGAAACTTTCTGTGTCACTAATTGAAGAGGTAACTAGTTGTAGTCGCATGTATTCCCATTTGTTTTATATGTTTCTTGATACTCTAACACTCATTGATTGAAGGATGACATTGTATTTCCAGATGTTTAGGGAGCTCGACTTGCGATCTAAGGGTCGTGGGCTCGAATCACTGTCCTACCACATGTTCTCGCTTTTTTTAAAAAAAAGATGGTCCGGCATGTCCAGGTGGGTTAAGGCGTTTAACTCGCAATCTGAGGGTCGCGGCTTCGAATCTCCGTCGCACTAAATATGCTCGCCCTTTCAGTCGTGGGGGCGTTATAATGAGACGGTCAATCCCACTATTCGTTGGTAAGAGAGTAGGCCAAGTGTTGGCGGTAGGTTGTGATGACTAGCTGCCTTCCCCCTAGTCTTACACTGCTAAATTAGGGACGGCTAACGCAGACGGTCCTCGTGTAGCTTTGCGCGAAATTATATAAAAAGAAATATTATAAAAGATTCAACCAAGCTAAAAAATTGAAACTTGATTCCCTAAATTAGCGAGGATATTGTTTAGGTAAACATTGGTTTGAATTTTGCGCAAAGCTACACGACGACTATCTGTGCTAGCCGTCCCTAATTTAGGAGTGTAAGACTAGAGGGAAGGCAGATAGTCATCACCTCTCACCTCAATTTTTGAGCTACTCTTCTGCAACTAATAATGGGATTGACCGTTACATTACAAAGCCCCCAAGACTGAAAGAGCGAGCATGTTTGATGCGACGGGGATTCGAAGTCGCGACCCTCAGATTTGGAGTCGAGGGCCTTAACTACGTGGTAATGCCGAGCCTGAGGGAAATATATAATATAAAGTGAATATATTCCAATTTTATATGTTTTTAATTGCTAGAGGGATTCATTGTGAGGTTCATAACGATTTAGCAATATAGTTTTTGTGAAGTCTCTCGTAAAGGAAGCTTTAATAGAAGGCGAAACAAAAGAGGTGTCAAAGTTAAAACAGTGACAACAAATTTAATCATAGCATGTCTCCAGCAAGTATCCTGATTCGATGTTGCTGCAAGATATTTATTAATGCTTTAAATATAAGAGTTTAATGGTCAGTGGTGCTCAGATGATTCATTTTGAGACGTGGGGAGTATTACGTGTGCATCCATAACTTTTTAAATGTGAAAGTACTGACACATTACTTTAAAATGTGCCTTGCAGAAAATACCGTTATTAACTGTAAGGGATGTGAAAAGGTTATCCACATTTTCCGTTACCACTGTATGTTATTATTAATTGTCCTGCTATTGTACGCAAAGTAGCTTTGTAAACACTGACTTTAGCACGATATTGTGTTCAAAAGATGGCGCTACCATCTAGGTCGTTAATTATTTGGCTTCGACGAGTACAAAAACTAAATTACCGGTGGCAAACACCACAAGTGCTAATACATTTCCATCACAAACACTCTACTTTTATTAATATGTTGATAACAATTTCAAGATATTTTTTATCACAACATCAAAGACTGATAAGCTTGTGAAATGGAGAGAGGACAAGGAACACAAGAGTGTATGTTTTATTATAAATTTATATCACTTCCTCTCGCGATTCTGCATCCTAACACCGCATATGTTTTTTTCTAAACAAAAGCACAGTCTTATTGGAGGTTGTTCTACACAGGTTGTTTCATACCATTAAAACTATTTAAAAAGAAAGAATTATTTCAAACAATGAACTTATTTTACCCTTGTTGTCCTTCTACTAATAGCAAGAATCTCCCGGTGAACGCTTGTTCAATATGCGTTTGGTTTGTTACACGTTGTCTGATCTAAATAGTTTAATGAAATCTTTTTTAACAAAGGTATTGTCTTAACTTCCACTGTTATTTGGTAATGCATGGAACTCTTTTAATAGTTTATTGATGTCATATGGTGCTGTACGATGCTTAATATATGTGAATCTTTTAATGGTTTATTGATGTCATATGATACAATAGAATGCTTAATATATGTGAATCTTTTAATGGGTATTGATGTTATATGATGCTGTATTATGCTTAATATATATGAATCTTTTAATGGTTTATTGATGTCATATGGTACTTTAGAATGCTTAATACATGTGAATCTTTTAATGGTTTATTGATGTCATATGGTACTTTAGAATGCTCAATATATATGAATCTTTTTAATGGTTTATTGGTGTCATATGATACAGTAGGATGCTTAATATATATGAATATTTTAATGGTTTATTGGTGTTATATGGTACAGTAGAATGCTTAATATATGTGAATCTTTTAATGGTTTATTGATGTCGTATGTTACTTTAGGATGCTTAATATATATGAATCTTTTAACGGTTTATTGGTGTCATATGGTGCTGTATGATGCTTAATATATGTGAATCTTTCAATGGTTTTTTGATGTGGTATGGTACTTTAGGATTCTTAATATATGTGAATCTTTTAACGGTTTATTGGTGTCATATGGTGCTGTATGATGCTTAATATATGTGAATCTTTCAATGGTTTTTTGATGTGGTATGGTACTTTAGGATTCTTAATATATGTGAATCTTTTAATGGTTTATTGATGTCATATGGTGCTGTATGATGCTTAATATATGTGAATCTTTTAATGGTTTATTGATGTCATATGGTGCTGTATGATGCTTAATATATGTGAATCTTTTAATGGTTTACTGACGTCATATGGTACTACATAGTGTTTAAGTTAATATGAAGTTGTTAGTTGTTTGTTTGTAACAAATGCTTGTTGATAATTCAAATATAACTTTTTACATTTATCATTTGTGGTTTCTCAATAGGCCAAAGATCTTAAAATGCTTACTTGTGTTTTCTTACTGATTAGAAGTGTTAATGAACTTTGTAAACCTATAGGTTGCTTTATGATGACCTGTGTATTGTTATTCTTGTAAAGCATGTAAACAGTTTACCAAGAACGTGGATATGCTAGTCACTGAAAACCTTTAAATTATTTACTGATATCATGGGTGTCGTAGATCTACGAAAGGCTTAAGACAATTCGTTTGTAATGCAGTTTTCTTTATCGGTCGTTTCACTATGTGTAGTATACTGAATGATTTGTTTGAATCAGTTAAATAACTGGTCATTCCAACACTGTTATAAGTGATAAGAATAATAGTCACAAAGCTTACGAGAGCAAAAAAGACAACATCTTCTGAGGAGTTTTAAAAGGGTTATGAAAAGATGGCCTAATTCCTTGATGGCTAATACTGAGTGTGTACTATGTCTCATCGCTTAACCGCGCTAAGCGGGGTGGTTGTTGATATTGTTTAAGATGGATGACCATAGGATATGATTTCTTTTATTGGTTTTGTGACCTCGTGCTATAGGACAGCAATATTCTCCAACTTTGACTGATTGACTAGAGGAAAAACTGTTAGTCTTCGCCACCTGTTGACCGAAAAGTTATATTTGAGCACTCTTCTTGTTTCTTACCCACCACAGCAAAGTGCAGCAACAAGCCTCGAACCACGAACCCTTGGATTCATAGTCCGAGCACACTACCCAATAAAACACGCCGAGCCAACTAATAAGTTGTTAGCCGTAATTTGTAAAATTGGGTTTTGCAATTCAGATCGTTTATTCGTTTTGCTTAGTTACATAAAATATTTATTAATCGTTGCCAAAGCGACAAGATTCTGCAATTTTCTTCTTTCAAATTCATTTTTCAGTGTATACACAGAAGTAAGTTGACAGCCACAAAACCACTTTGTTTTAATGTGCAGCTAATCTATCATATTATCGGATCCTTGAACGTAAAACCTTACACATAAACCCACTGGAACAGAATCGATTGATATGGATATAAATGATCTTCCCTTAACAGTACCCTGGATTAAACGACAGATAAGATATATCAGTTAATGATAATTTAAACCGAATTTCATACACACGTAAGCTTAACAATTCTAAGGTTCTTATCATTACGTACTGATAAGTTATTTTTTTACAGTATATATTGATTGCTATTCTATTATCCTCTTTACCTGGTATAATGGTATATCTGAGGAGTTATATCACTAGAAACGAGGTTTCGATACCAGTGGTGAACATAACACAGATAGCTTTTTGTGTAGCTTTGTTGGTCAAAAACAAGTGACCTTTCTCTATCATTTATTGTTCCAAAATTTGCTCGTGGCTGCTTAGCAGTACTCACAAGGGCTAAGATTCTGAGTTCGATCCTTGTTATGGATACGGCGCAAAGAGCTCACTGCGCAGCTTTGCGCACATAAACAAATAAATCAAAACCAAAACCCCACTTAATATTTCCATTTCTGGTTTATGTGGTTACACTTACATCTGGTTTATGTGGTTACACTTACATCTGGTTTATGTGGTTACACTTACATCTGGTTTACGTGGTTACACTTACAATTTTGAAATTAAAAAACAAGTCTTATTTCAGCCCTCGGTTATCATACCAGTTATCATTGTTATCTTCATATTAAGTGCCCTATGCATGAGTAGTTTCTATTCTTATATGGCATTGATTCTGCTACTGTAACCCACAAATCTTTGTTATTTAAAGTAAAGTTCAAATCTTGGTATAAGACCCTATCGGATACTAATTATTTAATGTTTCATAATTTTAATATTTCTTGTGACCTTTAGTGGATCAGACTAAGGGATAAAAACCCTAATATTTTGGGTCGATCATCTTTGTAGTGGGCTTAACAGAGATAACCCATTTGCTCCTTCGCGTATAGCAACAAATAAACAAAATTTTTACGAATACATTTTTAGTTAATAATATACATGTTTTTTTTTCTCTATTAGAAGTGACCTAGATACACGTGAAGAACAAATATTTGATGATTGGTTATAAAGGAACGGAGCATGCGCATAGCATACGAGCTCATAATGATAAATTCTCTCTGAAAGACACGAACACCTAGCTCTCTGGCGTTGACTAATATATCGAAGATTGACATGGCGTTTCATAGTCGAATCACCTCAATTTATTTGAATGAAGAGAATGAGAAAAACGAACCGGCCCGTAGCTCCATCTACCAAACTTTCCGCACAATTTTGAGATTCTGTAGAATCTTTGGAGGGTCTTGTGTGGAAGGCTTAGCGGAAAGTGGTCCAGAGAATGCTTATGCGAAAAGATGCAGTTTCGTGACAATTTACGCTGTTATCATATGGTTACTTATGCTATCAGGCTGTTGTGTGACGATATTACATACACTTGAATCAGATGTTTATTCACCATTCACAAATTTCATCAACTCTTCAGCGATCGTGCTTATGGGTCTCGGTTCCTTTGGTTTCGCTATGGTGTCTTGGTACAAAGGACCTGACTGCGTTTCAATTTTGAAACAAATTCTTGTTCTAGAGAGAGAACTTGGACTCTCTTCTGCAAACGAAACAAAAATTAAAAGGTTTTCAAAGATGTATTTGATATTATTTTACCTTTTTTTACCTTTTATCACAGTATTGTGCGTGACAGTGGCAGGATATTCATATATGGAGTATCGAAACTTACTACACACATTATTTGGTTTCGCAAGTTTCCTTTTCCTTCTGGCATGGGGAGAACATTACATCTTGTACGTCCTTTATTTCGCTGTTGTGTTTATCGGATTATTTGATTCTCTGAACAGTCAAGTTGAAGAGATGTTAGACAAAGTGGGGAAAATAGACCTTTTAGAAATGCAGAGATTCAAGAAACTTCATTCGAGTCTGTCCAGCATCATGAAAGAAACTGATAGGCTTTTATCTCCTGGAATATTTATTTACTTTTCCAATGGAACCATATTTTGTTGCATCTGGGGATCCATGTTGAATGGATCTTTGAATATTATTTCGAGATTATTTGTACTGTTTCTATTGACTAACAGTTTTGTAGGCATGTTTATGATGACCTCTTATTCTGAATGTTTGGGAAAGAAGGTACTTTTATTTATTTATTACAGTCATTGTTATAGACAGTTTAGATCAGCAACCAATTGAAAAACTAAAAGGTTCAATTCTTCATCTAAAGAAAGCGGATTTCACTTTTGAAAATAATTTTTTTTTATCTTAAAAAAATATTAGATTGTTTAATCGCAGTTGATCTACCTGTTATGATTCCTAATCCTTCCATGGATTATCAGTTTTACAGTGCATTAAAAATTATGTCTGTTTTTATATGCAATGTTTATATTTTACAATACATATAATTTATCTTTATTATTGCATACGTACGTTATCCAGGTAAGACGGATCTTCAGAATTGTAGAAGGAACTTCTCCAGGAAATCTTCCTCTGAGTTACATGCAACAAGTAAGTGGAATTACAGTTTTACAGAACTACATAACCACTCTTTGGAGGGTTATTATGACACTGTCTCTTGGGCAAAGAGAGGCCGCAATCCTCTAATAATCCTTCGGTCCTTAGAGCTGGAACGAGATAACAAAATTAATACATTAGTCCAACTAAGGGATCTTCTTTCCATCAGTTCTAGTCCATCTAAAGGCATCACGTATCAAAGAGTTTCAGCGATGTTTTTTATATGGAAATCTTGTTTTTCATTACCTCCATGAGTAATAAGTTTAGCTACTACATTACGTGGAAATCTCTACATGTATCGGTGCTCTTATCTGAAGTTGATATTTCTCGTGATTACACTCAATGATAAATCATTTAAATCTGTTCAAACAATTAGCGCGCTCATTCAACTCATTTTTATCCACATACCCCTAACATACCCCCGAAACATGCTTATTTTATTCCTGTCTCATTCTCCATCACCACTCAGTCTACTGACTCTGTCCGTCCACTGACTCTATCCCTCCACTGACTCTGTCCGATCCCATGTCCAACGTGGGTTGGAATGAAATTGCACTGTGAAACACAAATAGGAGGCTGACACACATGCCTTCTTATTATTGTTATCTACTTTACATCAATAGGACCTCAGTATATCGTACGTTTGTTTTCGAATTTCGCGCAAAGCTACTCAAGGGCTATCTGCGCTAGCCGTCCTTAATTTAGCAGTGTAAGACTAGAGGGAAGGCATCACCACCCACCGCCAACTCTTGGGCTACTCTTTTATCAACGAATAGTGGGATTGACCGTAACTTTATAACGCCCCCTAGGCTAAGAGGGCGAGCATGTTTGATGCGGTGGGGATTCGAACCCTCAACCCTCAGATTACGAATCGAACACCTTAACCCACCTGGCCATGCCGGGCCAACATCACATGTACAAACTGTACTATTTTCTGCGTTAGGTCTACATCCGGAAAACACTGACATATCACTTTTGGTTAATTCTATGTACTTGAATAGAGATAAAAAAGTACTTGAATAAAAAACGAACAATGAAGGCTGTACAAAGTTAATAAGCACAACCAACATGTTAAAGTGTTTAAAAGCGTTTCAAATGTTTTGTTGACTATATTACACCATAGAAACTTCTTACATGAACTCTGGGAAAAACGTCACAAAACAGTTGACCAATGAATTGGGCGAATTTGTTTTACTTGTATATGTGTGTGTGTGTGGATTTTGAGTGTTTGTTTGTTTTGAATTTCGCGCAAAGCTACTCGAGGGCTATCTGCGCTAACCGTCCCTAATTTAGCAGTGTAAGACTAGAGATAGAGTAGCTAGTCATCACCACCCACCGCCAACTCTTGGGCTACTCTTTTATCAACGAAGAGTGGGATTAACCGTCACATTATAACGCTCCCATAACTGAAAGAGTGAACATGTTTGGTGTGACGGTGATTCGAACCTCCGACTTTTGGATTACGAGTCGAACGCCTTAACCCACCTGGCCATGCCGGGCCCGTATTTCGACTGAAGTAAGTGGAATTGACTACCAGTGTTTACTACGTATTAAAGTACGGATCAAACACACAGAAGCCCAAATAACTGAAAAATGTATGTAATAATAATTACATTTAACGTAATAATTACATATTTTAATCAATAATTTAGAGTTGTAAGGATATTATTTCAGTCGTTATAGCATCCGTTGCAGACAAATTGTTAAGCTGTACTGCTCTAAAATACTTATCGCACCAAATATGCTCGTCCTTTCAGCCGTGGGGACGTTGCAATGTTAAGACCAATCCCACTATTCGTTGGTAAAAAAAGTAGCCCAAGTTGGCCGTGAGTGATGATGACTAGCTATCTTCCCTCTAGTCTTACAATGCTAAATTAGAGACGGCGAGCGCAGATGGCCTTCATATAGCTTTGCGCCAAATTAAAAACAAACCAATCGAAATCCTGTTTTTAAACGCTTTTAAAGTAGATTTCTTAAATAATCAAACCATAGCTCTTCTAAGATTCTTCTTACAGTTAAATGTTTCATTATTTTTTTTATTAGAAAGTTTTGTCAGTGATTTTGTCTCTTGAATGATTTTCACCAGTGACAAACCTTGTTCTTTTCAGATGCCTCTTTCGGTTCTGATGACGTCAAACGGAGAAGTGCACTTCACTGCTTCAGGGTTCTTCAAGATTAACAGTGCTTTGATGACAACGGTAAAGCGAAGTTAGATAAATATTTTGTAGGCTTTAGTGATAAAATGTGGTAAAACATCCTTACAACATATAGAATTCGAACATGTTATGTTTATATGAACGATGATTCTTTAGTATTTTAGTTTATACAAATTGATACACGTCTGCTTAAAACAAAATCAGGATGACCTACTGGTCAGCTTGCCGGACAGTGGCTCCTAGAATCCAGATTTAAAAAAATACAACAACGACAACAACAACAACAATGGTTGGCCGTATTTGCTGCCTCCTGTCTACTTTAACATGTCAACAAGTCCAATAAAGGAAGAAGACGTAATACTTTCTCTGTTGAGCTGACTGTTCTTCACGTGTATTTTTAGTTACCTTGTGAATATTTACATCTGTCTTCCAAGTAACCATAATCTTTACTGCTTTAAGAAACAACACGTAGAACTAACACACAAATGTGTGTTAAATAACATGTGAATCTAGTATTTCAGGAATTACTTAAAGAAATTTTCAAAAAAATCGTATAAAACGTTTTGTCAAATCAGTTTTTCTTTATCCTTTTTCAGATAACTGGAGCGATATTTACTTACACCGTCATTTTGATCCAGAATCGGGAGTTGTGAATCGTCATCGGTTCTACAATAATAATTAAATGTTATCTCGTTAATAACATCGGCCCCCGCTAGTAACAACAAAATGTTTACTGTTTCTTGTTCCTGGACAGAAAGTGTTATTTCCCAATTGCTTAAGCCTAAAGTAAATAGAAAAGACCTATTTTGCTCTTCAAACTTTACTTTTGTGACCAGGGAGCGTATAACGAAAACAAGATGGGAGACGATATTTGGGATACGTGAAAGTGATATACATTACAGTCGCAACTCACAAAAAACTACTCATTTCTAAACATTTTTGTATAAATTTAGTATAAATACATGTAAATATTCATTCATATGTTGGTTTATTCAGACCTTATGCAAATGAAAATGTACAAATTTTCTATACTTTTACAACATAAGCAATTAAGAAATAACACATACTATCCAGGAACAAAATTTGTGTTACATAGCGTAATGTAACTAGTTAAAAATGCTGGTCTACCCACGAATTTGCAGCGTCTTAAAAGACTCAACAACTTGTAATGATTAGAATGTATTGATTCATCAACTGGATACCTTCGTTGTTATCAACATTTTCGGCCATAATCCCAATAATACTACACCAAGTACGACCAATTTAGGTGATGTAGATTAGTCCTAATGTCGTATACTAAGCTAGCAGTGTTAAATAATTCTCGTGATATAACAGTGTACATGTGTAATAATTAAATGAAAATTGACGTACCATATGTGTTAATAATTTAAAACTTACTGTTATTGTAAGAGATTAAAAAAAAGCGTTTCTATACGTTTGATTTCCAAACCTTATTCACTGTATTCTGTAAGTGTGATTTCGAAGCCTTACTTGTGGTATTCCGTATGCTCAAACTATAAGTCTTATTTATCGTATTCTGTAGGTTAATTTCTATTAACCGAGTGCTCAGCGGAAAAATAAGTTTTTTATACACGTTAGCATCCTATTAAAACTATCTTTTACTCAAGCTGAGATTCCTACTATTAATTTATCTGTATTTCGGTTTTTAGAAATATTAACTGTATATAAAGCAGCAGCTTGATTTATAAGTAATGCTTGTTAACAAGTTGGCTTGGGTGTTATTTAAATCTTTAATAAAGTAATATAGGGTGCGCCTGTATCTGTGATGACGTCATAATAAATGTAGTAACAGTTTTTGCTTGTGTGGTGTTTTTTTATGCACTGATAAAATTATTTTCATAGTTCCACTGTCGGTACATTTAAAACACATCATGAATAGAACCGAGCAATGTGACAAGAAACCATTATCAGAATAAAACTGTTAACCTGGAATAGTGGCGAAATACAAAAATAAACAAACCGATTTGAGTTTTGTTTTTTAAATTTCGCGCAAAAGCTACATGAAGGGTATCTGCGCTAGCCGTCCCTAATTTAGCAGCGTAAGACCATCCAACGCCAACCCTTGGGCTATTCTCTTACCAATGAATAGTGAGATTGACCGTGACGTTATAACGCCCCCATGGCTAAAAGGGCGAGCATGTTTGGTGCGACGGGAATTTGAACCCGCGACCTTCACATCACGAGTCGAGTGCCTTTAACCATCTGGTCATGCCGAGCCCCATTTGAGTTTTGTAAGTCTTTAGAAGGGTAAGACCTGCACCAACTGAAAGACATTTCTTCTAACCCGTTCGGCCCGGCATGGCCAGAGGGGTTAAGGCGTTGGACTCGTAATCTGTAGGTCGCGGGTTTGAATTCCCGTCACACCAAACATGCTCGTCCTTTTAGCCGTGGGGGCGTTGTAATGTGACTGTCAATCCAACTATTCGTTGGTTAAAGACTAGCCCAAGAGTTGGCGGTGGGTGGTGATGACTCGCTGCCTTCCCTCTAGTCTTACACTGCTAAATTAGGGGCGGCCAGCGAAAATAGCCATCATGTAACCATGCTTCATAATTCATCGCAGCCTATAATTTATTTGTTTAATACTCGAAAACATTATATAATGTTAACAATACTATCAGTAGCATAATAGAAAGTTTTCCCGTGAAATGGTTTTAGTTTAACGAACAGCACACGAGTAGTGCATAATAAACGGTCGTTTTAAAGTAGTTAGAAACACGTTTCCGCACTTGTAAAAGCTATGTACACACACGTAAGGAAGTAACCACGCTTATCACGTATGAACACTTCTCTCAGTAAAGTTTGTTTGGTTCTTACTAAATACAAAGCTACACAAGGGGCTATCTGTGCTCTGTCCGACCACTGGTTGCAAAACCCGGTTTGTAGCAGCATAGATCCACAAACAATACGCTGTGCCACTGGTGGGGTGAGAGAGAGCTCTCTCAATGAAGCGTCATCTGTGAAATAAAATACAACCTTAGTTTGAGTGTTTGTGTTTTTTTTTAGATCTAAACTGAAGGTTAAACGCAAATACTCAATTTTTTTATCTCTCGGTATTTGTTTCACGATTAAAAATATCTGTTTCATTCTAACACTTTCCAATATTTGCCTTTATTTTCTTTCTTTTCCTTGTATTAAAATAATTAAAATATTTTATGACGTTTGTTTATACTCACATTCTTTTCAGAATTCAAATCTCATTTCAACAATTTCAAAATATAAAATTTTCCCATCAGAACTTCAGATACTAATAATGTACATCAGACGTTTCATAGCTGAGATTTTGTTGTTTTTTTTTGTTAAATTCGCGCAAAGCTACACGAGGACTATCTGCACTAGTCGTCCCTAATTTAGCAGTGTAAGACTAGAGGGAAGGCAGCTAGTCATTATCGCCCACCGCCAACTCTTGGGGTACTATTTTACCAACGAATAGTGGGGTTGACCGTCGCATTATAACGCCTCCACGGCTGAAAGGGCGGGCATTTTTGGTATGATGGGGATTCGAACCCTCCACCCTCAAATTACGAGTCGAGCGCCTTAACCACCTTGCCGTGCTGGGCCTTTCAAATCAGAACACTTCCAAAACTAGATTCTAACTACAGCATACTTCTACATAATCTCTGGCCTGGCATGATCACGTGATCAGGTGCACATCTCGCGGGCTCGAATTGTTGCCCCACAAAACATGCTTGCTATTTTGCAGCCGTAGGGGCGTTGTAATTGTAGAAGTCAGTCCCATTGTTCGTTGACAAAAGTTGGCGGAAGGTGGTGATCACCAGCTGTCTTCCCTTTAGTCTTACGTGGCTGAATCAGGTAGGGATAAAGCCCTAGTGTGATGTACTTAGTCTGATGGGGATTCGAACCTTCGTCCCTAAGATTACGACTCCAGCACCCGAACAAGCTGGCTCTGCTGGACCGACTGGTCTTGGAATATTTCCTTACAGTGAAAACAGTTGGAGTCTCTCGTCAGAATTTCATGTTTATCAAACCTCATTAATATGTTTTTGCTAGGGCGTGCACGTCTTCTAAGGTAACTGATATTTACTTTCTTGCAAAGTCGTGCCAGTGATTACGACATGGTTATCTTTATTAAAGGTAATTAATAAATGACTTTAGATAAACATGGTACGACAATGACAAGCGATCCATCAAATCCTAATGTCGTGTTTATTTTTTGGGTGGTTTACTATTCGTTGTTAGTGATGTGTGGTTTAACGGACAACTCTAACAACCTTTATATAGTTGTTTGAAAATAGACGATCCTTCAAAACATTATAAGTAGCAAAACAATTGAATAACTAACAGCGTTTTCTATTGACATCGGATTCAATGTGATTTGTTTAGAGAGATTAAAAATGTTATTCCGTGATATCGTTGTGCCATTTTTTTTAAACGGTCCCTTTAAGAGTTAAATATAGAAACGCACTGAAACATTGCATGTGTACTGTACTTTATTGACCAACGTGTATTGACAGTGCAAGCAATAATACAAAATACATGTAAAGGATTTTAAGCACGTGGCCACTTTATAACACGTGTGTTTAAATATAGAAATAGTTTAAATATAAATATGACAAACAAGGTTCATTGGGTGTGGTCAACAGAGGTCTTTGAAAAGCCCATGGTGACCTAGCGGTCAACAGAGGACTTTGAAAAGCCCATGGTGACCTAGTGGTCAACAGAGGTCTTTGAAAAGCCCATGATGACCTAGTGGTCAACAGAAAATCTTAAAAATACCATTGATAGCCAGGTGAGGTCAGCAGTAAGGTTATTGTCGGCTAGATATAATCATCAGAGAATCTTAAAATGTCCATCTTCAGCCGGAGTGATGGTCAACAAGAGTGTCCAGAAACGAATATCAGCCTACTTAAGCGGTTTTGGGATACAGTAAAGCTTTTAATTAAAATGAATGCAATTACTTCATGGTTTTAGATTAATCATAAGACAAAAATCACTGTCTCGAATTAATTGGTGCACTCGGCGATGTCGAACAGGTGCCGCTTGGAACAGTAACGGTGTTACTGGTTTGAATCAAAATTACTGTGTACGTCAGTATAACACCGGTTATCTGATAAAAGAGAGAAACAAGAAAAGACAAAGAGGTTTATCTGGAACTGATTTTCCCGGTAATATATCTGTTTTATAATATTAGATTGCATTTCTTCGCACTTTGTTTATGAGGAAGAACAACGTAATTACATTCAAACTATCAAATTTCGTTTTATTTAAAGTAATAATATGCCTTTAGACTTAAACCGCTGAATGTCTTAAAGATATAATCCAACAGAAAAACGTCGAGTTTAACCTAATAACAAAACATCAATTGAAAGAAATTAAGCGAGTGAAATCGCTTTTTGTTTTGAATTTCGCGCGAAGCTACACGAGGGCTATCTGCACTAGGCGTCCCTAATTTTGCAGTGTAAGATTAAAGTGAAGGCAGCTAGCCATCACCACTCACCGCCAACTCTTGGGCTACTCTTTTACCAACGAATAGTAGGATTGACCGTCATATTATAACGCCCCCACGGCTGAAAGAGCGAGCATGTTTGGTATGACGGAGATTCGAACTCTCGACCCTCAGATCACGAGTCGAGTGCCTTAACTACCTAAACATGTCGGGTCTGCTTTTTGGCTTATACTGTTGATAGGTTTGTTTCTTTACTTTAGAGCAAGGTTATGTTAAGATATCTACTGTCTCCACAGCGGAGAATCGAACCCCACATTTTAGCGTCTTAAGTCTCTCTGGTGGGCCCCTTCTGTGGCACAACGGAATGTCTGCGGACTCACACCGCTAGAAACCGGATTTTGATACCCATTGGTAGTTTTGTGCTTAGTTACAACTACACTCTCTGCTGGACACTAACAGATGTTCACATGTGAACAAATGAAATGGTTTTAGTTACAAGGAGAAAAAGACAATTTCTGGAATGAAAAAAAATTCGTTACCATAAATAATTAAACGATAAACATAAAGATATCGACAAAACTACATAAACGACAATCACAACTTTGAAAATTATGTATCAGACGAATGAAATTATTTCTATTACGAATTAAAACCAGAGAATAGGGATAATAGAATCAAACTTTAAAACGTGGACTGTCTAATGCTGCCGTGTCTAGCGTAGGGATTAGATCTCAATCTTTTGCATTATAAACCCTCAAGCTTACCGTCGGAGAGAATATAAGGTCGTGGACAACGGAAAGCAAATGTAATTCAGTGTTAGCTGATACAAATTCTGTAACTATTAAAAAACTAGATTTACGAAAACGAGTTCAGATAAACTGCCACCTAGTGGGTCAGGAAAAACTTCACGGACGTAAAGTCTAAAATCCCGGGATGGATTTCAGATGGTAAACAGAAAGCGGTTAGTCCATTGTTTAATTTTGTACTAAAAATAAATAGATAGTTAACCATTTTATAGTAAACAAAATCAAATAGTCCTGGCATAGCCAGGTGATTTGCCCGTTCGAACTCCCGTCACACCAAACGTGATTGACCTTTCATCTGTCGGGGCGTTATAATGTACGTTTAATTCCACTATTCGTTGGTAAAAGAGTATCCTTAGAGGGAAGGTAGCTAGTGACCACAACCCACCGCAAAGCTACATGAGGGCTATCTGCGAAACTCAAAAACAAACCAAGTCAAACATCTCTATTTCTCCTTTAAATGTTTCTAAATTTTTACTCGTGTGTGGAGACTTTTAATGAAACCTTTAACTACAAAGAAATAGAAAGTAAGGGAGTGACTGGATGTAACTAACCGTTGTGATAAGAGACTGATTGATAGTAAAAAACCCAGACGCACTGAAAGCAATTGGATTTTCTGCAGCCCTCAAGGCAGAGTTAGTTATCTGGAATATCAGGACAAAAACTAATTAATTAAACACATAATATCTTAAGCTTAATTAGACGCCTATAGGTTAAAAATGACCAAGTAAACAAAATCTTACCAAAACAAATAAATCCCGAAGATCACTGAGTACAATCAAAGTGAAATTTAAAACACACTCTTACAACACATTTAACAGGTATATCTAATCTTTAAAACTACTAACGTTTTAATTATTGGTTATATGTAATCCGTTACATTAATCACATGTATTTGTTGATTACAAAAACTTTTACACCATTACATTCGTGTGTTTAATGGCTATATGAAATCCTCGACTTTACTAACATGTTTTAAAAATTATGTATAACCTTTAACACCACTAAATAGTATTTAATGGCTATATGAAATCCTCGACTTTACTAACATGTTTTCAAAATTATATATAACCTTTAACACCACTAAATAGTATTTAATGGCTATATGAAATCCTCGACTTTACTAACATGTTTTCAAAATTATATATAACCTTTAACACTACTAAATAATATTTAATGGCTATATGAAATCCTCGACTTTACTAACATGTTTTCAAAATTATATATAACCTTTAACACCACTAAAAAGTATTTAATGGCTATATGAAATCCTCGACTTTACTAACATGTTTTAAAAATTATGTATAACCTTTAACACCACTAAATAGTATTTAATGGCTATATGAAATCCTTGACTTTACTAACATGTTTTCAAAATTATATATAACCTTTAACACTACTAAATAATATTTAATGGCTATATGAAATCCTCGACTTTACTAACATGTTTTCAAAATTATATATAACCTTTAACACTACTAAATAATATTTAATGGCTATATGAAATCCTCGACTTTACTAACATGTTTTCAAAATTATATATAACCTTTAACACCACTAAATTGTATTTTATGGCTATATGAAATCCTCGACTTTACTAACATGTTTTCAAAATTATATATAACCTTTAACACCACTAAAAAGTATTTAATGGCTATATGAAATCCTCGACTTTACTAACATGTTTTCAAAATTATATATAACCTTTAACACCACTAAAAAGTATTTAATGGCTATATGAAATCCTCGACTTTACTAACATGTTTTCAAAATTATATATAACCTTTAACACCACTAAATTGTATTTTATGGCTATATGAAATCCTCGACTTTACTAACATGTTTTCAAAATTATATATAACCTTTAACACCACTAAAAAGTATTTAATGGCTATATGAAATCCTCGACTTTACTAACATGTTTTCAAAATTATATATAACCTTTAACACCACTAAAAAGTATTTAATGGCTATATGAAATCCTCGACTTCACTAACATGTTTTCAAAATTATATATAACCTTTAACACCCCTAAAAAGTATTTAATGGCTATATGAAATCCTCGACTTTACTAACATGTTTTCAAAATTATATATAACCTTTAACACCACTAAAAAGTATTTAATGGCTATATGAAATTCTGGACTTTATTACGATGTTTTTCAAATTATATATAACACGTATTTAAAGGTGTTATACAAATGTTAACACCCCTTATGACTAACGTTAGTTCCGTAACGTGAGAGTAACGGATATCTCAAGTTTAACACATTGACCTGAAACAGTGAAACTATAAACGAGGATAATTACGTTTTCATAAACACTGTGAAAATATTACGAACATATCACCTACAAGTGAGAGGAAAAACACAACCTGATGTGTTGTAGGAATCTCAGTGTTGATGGTTGTAAAGTTGGAAGGAAACAAGACATGATTTGGTTGGAACTAACATCTATCATACCTGCTGAATGTATCTCTGAGGAAGTAGACCAACTGGGATTTCTTCTATAATCTTGTAGAAGTGATTAGCCTAAAAGGAAGTTGAACAATAAGCTAAAACAAACATCAAAGTGTTTTTTTAAAGAACAATCAGTTATAGGTTTCTCATATCGTCCATGATATGTCCATAGTTTAAAACAGCTGTGTTGTCCAGTTCTTATTTTTACAAGAATAATTATATTTCTACATCACTTCTTACATCAAAACATTTTCTGAAGGTGTTATTACAGTTTCGGGAATACTATAGTATGTGATGGCAAGTTATGTCAGTATAAAACATCAACATTTTCATTTGCTCTTCAGTTTTTAAAAATAATGACGTAACGTATTTTACCAAAACAGCCAATGTTACTTTCTGAAGTTAACGATTCTTTTAGAAGTGTTTTCATACACACGGAGAACATATGAATGGACAAGCCGAACTAAACCACATTCTTTTATATCTGCTAAACCAAAGGTAATGATAAAGATGGTCGTGGCTTCAACCTAATTGTTCAGTAAAACAAAAAGGAAAAGTAAAAAAAAAAAAATAACAATTTTGATTTTTTGACGTCGAGAGACGTTGGGAGAAACAGTTACTGGATCATCCAATGTTTTTCACACTTTTATTAGTTCCTGTAACTTGTTACGAGGCTGTGCATTATTGTAGTGTCAGAACTAGTGTTATACGGTTACAAATACACAGTTACAAATACTGTGCGTTACAACTAGTTTCATATTTCAGTCATCCAAACACATATATTTGTCTTTAGTAAGTTTGTTTGTTTGTTTGTGAATTTCGCACAAAGCTATTTCAATCTGCCATGCTATACAACATGCGTATCAAACGCATGTTGTAGGAAGTTGGCTTCTAACCAGTAATCATGTCTATTTACAGCCAAGAAACGATTAATGCAATACCCGAACAGTCTATAAGACTGCTGGCGTAAGAATTACACTGCACTCCGTCATCTGTAAAATTCAGTTGCACCTACGTGGTCAGTTGCACCTACGTGGCCAGTTGCACCTACGTGGTTAGTTGCACCTACGTGGCCTCAAAATAAAAGATTGCTTCGAATAAAAGTGTCAACAAAAGTTAGTGATGCAGTAAAATGTTTCCACCACTGTAGATGACCCAATAAAGTGTGTCCATACAAGCATGATTTTACTTTGGCTAAATATTACTTTAACGTTAAATATCAGTGAACTCTAAAGGAAATTATTCTGTGTGACCTAAAGTTATCAAAGCGCTTGTACTCAAATCAGGAAAAAAGATGGCAAAATTAGTGAATAAAAATCGTTTTAAATGAAAGGGGTAGTTTCAGAAATTACGCTAAGAAAGAAAATAACGAATAATCTGACAGATTGAGGGAGAGACAGGAAAAACATACTACAAGAGCTAACTTCATTTGTTAACATTATACACTGAGGAAAAAAAATCGTGAGTTAATCTGACGACGTGTGAAAATACCACTGTTTCACTCTGTATAACAAATGTGTGATTGGCTGAAGAGTTGTGGTTGTTACTGAATTGTGCATTTCGTGACAAGCTATTTGATACGGCTTACCTTTTCTGTCATACCACTTGAAAACATACAGATTGTAAACATTGAAAAGAACAGCGAAAAAAATGTGAACAATAGAATATACGGCTCTGTGAATGATTCACCATGGTACCATAATGCTCCACAAATACAGCAGTACTGAACCCCAACAAGAAAGAAGAGAAAAATACAGGGCGACAACACTACATCCACAACATCCACGAGTTCCGTGAGTTTAAAATGAAGTTTTCGAAACCGTTCCAATTTATGAGGTTCTAATATTTCCCTACCATTCAATTCCTCTCGAAGTTGAAAGTTTATAGATTCAAAGAAACTGGTAAAAACCAAAGCAAAATAAACGGAATAAATGAAAAATATACCTCCCCAAATATTCAAAAGATACGTAACTGTGAAACATAGCAGATAGGTGAAATGCGCTGAATCAAAAAAAAAAGTGAAGTTAATTTTTACCTTGACGTAGACAATCACAAACGTTATAGCAGGTAAAGAAACAAAGGCATAGAATATAAATAATCCTACAAAGTACTTTATTCTAACTTTTGACTTCAATGAAAGAGTAAGGTCATTCTCTAGAACAATAATCTGTTTAAGAACAACGACAATTTTTGGACCTTTGTACCAGAACATGACGCAAAAGAAAGTTCCACTTAGTGCTAGTAATCCTAAACTAAAGATCTGAATAAACGACGAGTAGGCCCGAGTTTGAACCTTCATTTCATTAATGATGAGAAACGAAACAGCGACAACAAAAACAATGCACAAAAACCAAAGGAAGGAGAAATAAATCAACCAGAAACTGCATCTTTTGGCGCGTAATTTTGTCGAGTCACTTCTTTTCAATCCAACTAAAGACGAAGATCCAAAGAGTCGATAAACCCAAGTGATTATCCGAAAACTCTGATAAACGACGGACTTTTCTTGGTTAATGTCTTTCTTTTTAAAAGGGCGGACTTGAAAATGCGTTGACATGGTTCTAAAGGAGTTCACGAGAATTTGACAACGAGACACGGACCTTTACAATCCAATATACTGTTCAATTGGGCGGAGCATTAACTGGTTGATTACCGACCAACCAATCAGAGATATAAGTTCTCTAAGTAACCTATATTGCTATAGGGACTTTTGTAAGCAAGTTTATCACGAGGTGCCGAAATAAATTTCTTTTTTAATTTCGCGCAAAGCTACAAGAGGGCTAATTGCGATAACCGTCCACAATTTGGCAGTGTAAGACTAGAGGGAAGGCAGCTAGTCATCACCACCCACCGCCAACTCTTGGGTTTCTCTTTTACCAACGAAAAGTAGGATTGACCGTAACATTATAACGCCCTCGCGGCCGAAAGAGCGAGCATGTTTGATGTGACGGGGATTCGAACTTGCGACCGAAATGAAACGTTTGAGTAAAATTTTCTTTAGCGTGACTTTGTAAGTGATTCAATTTTTTTAAATTTACCTTAAAATAATTATTAAAATGTGTTATTCAATGTTTAGTTCAAATAATATTTAATAACATGTTTTACAATGTCAAAACGCCTGGCATGGCCTAGCGCGTTAAGGCGTGCGCTTCGTAATCTGAGGGTTGCGGGTTCGCGCCTGAGTCGCGCCAAACATGCTCGCCCTCCCAGCCGTGGGGGCGATATAATGTGACGATCAATCCCACTATTCGTTGGTAAAAGAGTAGCCCAAAAGTTGGCGGTGGGTGGTGATGATTAGCTGCCTTTCCTCTAGTCTTACTGCTAAATTAGGGACGGCTAGCACAGATAGCCCTCGACTAGCTTTGTGCGAAATTATAAACAAACAAACAATTATTCCAAAATTAACTTTTCCGGAAAATTTGTTGGCACACATGGCGTGTGTATCTCCTCGTCTGTAATACAGCAAATTTTGGCGAATAAATAATATGTAAGCGTAGTTTTGTCTTCAGTGTTCCGTGTATTATTCAGTTAATTAAAGTGGTTTGAGGAAATTATAATCCTCATGAGTAAGTTACTTCAATCAGCATAGTTTAGAAAATGTAAAACTGGAACGTTTGTTATATTTGTTCGTACTGAGTCATTCTTCAGTCCTCGTTAAATAGGAATGGATAATTTTAACGCACTTGTCAAGTCTGTCTGTCCAAAACGTTGGTAACAAACCCTTTTCTCTACCATGGATACATCGGCGACTAAATAACACAAAACAAATGTATAACAAATGTAGTTTTACGCTCAGAACAAAAAGGCCCCGGCATGGCCAGGTGGTGAAGGCACTCGACTCGTAATTTGAGGCTCGCGGGTTCGAATCCACGTCACACCAAACATGATCGCCCTTTCAGCCGTCGGGGCGTTATAATGTGACGGTCAATCCTACTGTTTGTTGGTAAAAGAGCAGCCCAAGAGTTGGAGGTGGGTGGTGATGACTACCTGCTTTCCTTCTAGTCTTACACTGCTGAATTAAGGACGGCTAGCGCAGATAACCCTTGAGTAGCTTTGCGCGAAATTCAAAATAAACCAAGTCACTATCCAAATCATGCTAAACTGGCGCCATCTAGTTATTAAGTAATATACTCCGCTTTGTTAAACTGAAAGGTACATCACAGACAGTCCATTGTGATTAACAAGAAACAAACCATCGCTAAAAACGTGGAGATTGTAAATCCGCGCGCTCCTTACGCTAAAAATCTTCGATACACATAATAGGCACAGGTCAGAGAGAGCCTATTGTGTAACTATGTTCTTACGCAAAAAAGATAATTGTTTGTTTCTTTTGAATTTCGCACAAAGCTACTCGAGGGTTGTCTGCGCTAGCCGTCCCTAATTTAGCAGTGTAAGACAAGAGGGAAGGCAGCGAGTCATCACCACCCACCGCCAACTCTTGGGCTACTCTTTTACCAACGAATAGTGGGATTGACTGTCACATTATAACGCCCCCACGGCTAATAGGGCGAGCATGTTTGGCGCGACGGGTATGCGAACCCGCGACCCTCAGAATACGAGTCGCACACCTTAACACCCTTGGCCATGCCGAGCCGCAAAGAGGATAATATATCAATCAAACGTTTCAAGTGCTCGTATTTACCGATATTTATACATGTTCGCATGAACTGACACACCCAACTCTACGATCATGTTAGTATTGGAAACTTTCTTTTATATTTTTCTGTTATCTTTTCAAATTTATTCATTGATTTTTTTTTAAATGATTTGTTGAATTAAAAAAAACGACTTTCCCCTGGTGGTAGATGTCTCAGCAGTATGAAAACCTGGTCTCAAATTCTCTAATGAGATTTTTATCAATCGTTTTTTTAAAGGAACTACAGACATCTAACAATCACAATGTTCTGGAGAAACACCGCATGATTTGACAAGTTTCACACGTATCTGTTAAACTTTTGTTAACACAAATAATTTTAAGGGAATTGGAGAGCAACTTGAATATCAAAATTAACACCTGAACAGTTTTAACTGTAATTGTTACATAAAAATAAATGAATATAAACCACTGATGTTTTTCATTTTGTTGAATTATATGAGGGAATTCTGGGAATATATGTGTGAATTGGGTTTGATGCTTTACGATCTGTTGAGGAAAACCAAACGGTATGAAAGTCTTAGTTACTGATTTACAGAATTTCTAATTTCCAGAAAGCCAGTTATGAGCATACAATAACATCTTTCCAGGCATGGCCAGGTGGGTTAAGGCGTTCGACTCGTAAACTGAGGGTCGCGGGTTCGAATCCCGGCCGCACCAAACATGTTCGCCCTTTCAGCCGTGGGGGGCGATATAATGTGACGGTCAATCCCACTATTCGTTGGTAAAAGAGTAGCCCAAGAGTTGGCGGTGGGTGGTGATGACCAGTTGTCTTCCCTCTAGCCTTACACTGCTAAATTAGAGATGGCTAGCGCTGATAGCTCTCGTGTAACTTTGCGCGAAAAATAAAAACAAACTAAGAAAAGTTGATTTTTGTGTTTCTCTTATTTATGATATGAGCATATGAAACAAGAGTTATCATTGGTGGATTGGAAAAATGAGTTGAAAGGTAATAGTGAGATACATTTGTGAAATATTATTATTTAAATGAGTCGCTCTTAACGTTAGATAAGCATCTTCCTAAAACTAGACTTATTAAAAACATAAAAGTGAAAAATTGGGATAAAACTCACACGTTTAAGAAGTTCAAATTGTCAGAAAGATCCGAGAACTTCAAGATCTATTGGAAACTTAGGCGTTTACATTAAAAATAATCAGGGATTATGAGAGACAACTCGTCGATAATGTTATGGTTAACAGCGAGGATTGTTTTAAGCAGGTTAAAAGTGAGAAAAATGTTAAAAGTAAGACCGAAGGTTACTAATGGCAACAGTGTTATAGAACACTATACCATGGATCGGTTTTCATATGTCCTCTTCTACATCTACGAAACACAACAAAAATTGATAATGTTACTAGCCATGAAATAATTATATGTGGCTAATTAGTAAAAATAATGAATTAACAATACGTAAGATCCAAAGATCACAAAATAATTTACAAGGGATATAAAAAATAAGTGAAAGATCAGACATGTGTTTTTTATCCTTTTACTGTTTGTACCGCCCCTGAAGTGAGTTTTATCTTACCATTAAATCAGTTTATTTAACATATGTTTACTTTCGTTCTAATATAGAAACAACTGTCTCTTACGTTATCTCATGTTAATTCCAGTACAGAAACAGCTGTCAGTAACGTTATCTCATGTTAATTCCACTACAGAAATAACTGTCTGTTATGTTATCTCATGTTAATTCTACTACAGAAACAACTGTCTGTAACGTTATCTCATGTTAATTCCAGTGCAGAAACAACTGTCTGTAACGTTATCTCATGTTAATTCCAGTGCAGAAACAACTGTCTGTAACGTTTCTCATGTTAATTCCACTACAGAAACAACTGTCAGTAACGTTATCTCATGTTAATACCACTACAGAAACAACTGTCTCTTACGTTATCTCATGTTAATACCACTACAGAAACAACTGTCTCTTACGTTATCTCATGTTAATTCCAGTACAGAAACAACTGTCAGTAACGTTATCTCATGTTAATACCACTACAGAAACAACTGTCTCTTACGTTATCTCATGTTAATTCCAGTACAGAAACAACTGTCTGTAACGTTATCTCATGTTAATACCACTACAGAAACAACTGTCAGTAACTTTATCTCATGTTAATTCCAGTACAGAAACAACTGCCTGTAACGTTATCTCATGTTAATACCACTACAGAAACAACTGTCTGTAACGTTATCTCATGTTAATTCCAGTACAGAAACAACTGTCTGTAACGTTATCTCATGTTAATTCCACTATAGAAAAAACTGTCAGTAACGTTTCTCATGTTAATTCCACTACAAAAACAATTGTCTGTAACGTTATCTCATGTTAATTCTACTACAGAAACAACTGTCAGTAACGTTATCTCATGTTAATTCCAGTACAGAAACAACTGTCTGTAACGTTATCTCATGTTAATTCCACTATAGAAACAACTGTCAGTAACGTTTCTCATGTTAATTCCACTACAAAAACAACTGTCTGTAACGTTATCTCATGTTAATTCCCCTACAGAAATAACTGTCTGTTATGTTATCTCATGTTAATTCTACTACAGAAACAACTGTCAGTAACGTTATCTCATGTTAATTCCAGTACAGAAACAGCTGTCAGTAACGTTATCTCATGTTAATGTCACTACAGAAACAACTGTCTGTTACGTTATCTCATGTTAATTCCGCTACAGAAACAACTGTCAGTAACGTTATCTCATGTTAATTCCAGTACAGAAACAGCTATCAGTAACGTTATCTCATGTTAATTCCAGTACAGAAACAGCTATCAGTAACGTTATCTTATGTTAATTCCATTACAAAAATAACTGTCTGTAACGTTATCTCATGTTAATTCCAGTACAGAAAGACTGTTTGTAACGTTATCTCATGTTAATACCACTACAGAAACAACTGTCTGTAACGTTATCTCATGTTAATACCACTACAGAAACAGCTGTCTGTAACGTTATCTCGTGTTAATATTACTACAAAAACAACTGTCTGTAACGTTATCTCATGTTAATTCCACTACAGAAATAACTGTCTGTTATGTTATCTCATGTTAATTCTACTACAGAAACAACTGTCAGTAACGTTTCTCATGTTAATTCCACTACAAAAACAACTGTCTGTAACGTTATCTCATGTTAATTCCACTACAAAAACAACTGTCTGTAACGTTATCTCATGTTAATTCCACTACAGAAATAACTGTCTGTTATGTTATCTCATGTTAATTCCACTACAGAAACAACTGTCTGTAACGTTATCTCATGTTAATTCCACTACAGAAATAACTGTCTGTTATGTTATCTCATGTTAATTCTACTACAGAAACAACTGTCAGTAACGTTATCTCATGTTAATTTCAGTACAGAAACAGCTGTCAGTAACGTTATCTCATGTTAATGTCACTACAGAAACAGCTGTCAGTAACGTTATCTCATGTTAATGTCACTACAGAAACAACTGTCTGTTACGTTATCTCATGTTAATTCCGCTACAGAAACAACTGTCAGTAACGTTATCTCATGTTAATTCCAGTACAGAAACAGCTATCAGTAACGTTATCTTATGTTAATTCCATTACAAAAATAACTGTCTGTAACGTTATCTCATGTTAATTCCAGTACAGAAAGACTGTCTGTAACGTTATCTCATGTTAATACCACTACAGAAACAACTGTTTGTAACGTTATCTCATGTTAATACCACTACAGAAACAGCTGTCTGTAACGTTATCTCATGTTAATTCTACTACAGAAACAACTGTCAGTAACGTTTCTCATGTTAATTCCACTACAAAAACAACTGTCTGTAACGTTATCTCATGTTAATTCCACTACAGAAATAACTGTCTGTT
This sequence comes from Tachypleus tridentatus, assembly GCF_004210375.1. NCBI lineage: Eukaryota > Metazoa > Arthropoda > Merostomata > Xiphosura > Limulidae > Tachypleus > Tachypleus tridentatus. Next base: position 18,151,946 of record NC_134834.1, read on the forward strand.
ATGTTATCTCATGTTAATTCCACTACAGAAACAACTGTCAGTAACGTTTCTCATGTTAATTCCACTACAAAAACAACTGTCTGTCACGTTATCTCATGTTAATTCCACTACAGAAATAACTGTCTGTTATGTTATCTCATGTTAATTCTACTACAGAAACAACTGTCAGTAACGTTATCCCATGTTAATTCCAGTACAGAAACAGCTATCAGTAACGTTATCTTATGTTAATTCCATTACAAAAATAACTGTCTGTAACGTTATCTCATGTTAATACCACTACAGAAACAATTGTCTGTAACGTTATCTCATGTTAATACCACTACAGAAACAGCTGTCTGTAACGTTATCTCGTGTTAATATTACTACAAAAACAATTGTCTGTAACGTTATCACATGTTAATTCCACTATAGAAAGAACCTATAAAAATCTTTACTTGTAACTTTCTATTGTAATAAATAAAATAATGACGTAAGATATTATGACATATTTAGGTCAGATTTTCACTCTCTCTTGGCCTTCCCCCAATCTAATCATATATGTCGATTTCCTTTCTCTCTGTACTAGTTTCTAAGGTACAAGGTGGTTGCATAAGTTGTAATAGTTTCTGACAGCTCTATATAGTTCAGTGTAACCAATACGTTTTACTTAAAAGTATGTTGTACAAACCGGTAAGAAACTGAGTTTTAGAGAAACAGTAACTTCATATATTCTCGACATGACTGGGTAACTCCAGATACATGTCACTGTTTTAGTGATGTCCTCTACTAAAAAAAACAAACTGAAAGTTCTCACACGTGAATAAATACTACGAACTTAAAAGTGTTATTTTTCTCTTAGTAAGTAAACAAAAGTATGGTGCTTCCACATTGTTTTTATTTGATTTATTTTTCTATTTTTAACGTCCTGGTAAAAGAAGAACATAATTAGAAATGTTATTGTTGTTTTGTGTTATAAAGGTTTGTGTGGTTGTTTATTTGTTTGTTGTTAAACACAAAGCTACACGATGGGCTATCTCTGCTGTGCCCTCGTGAATACTGAAATATTTTACTTGGAGGATTAAGCCCGCAGACTGTTGAGCCACCTGGAGGCGATAGTAAAAGTTTGTGCTTCTTAGCAAAGACGCATCAGGCTGTATGCTGTGTCCTTCGAGGTGAATCGAGTTCCCTGACTTTAGCGTTGTAAATCTGTAGGCTTACAGCTGTCCCACTGGAGAACAAGTTATCGAAAGCGAGTATAGTGTAGACACTTTTTTTTAATGTATATTTATCATTTTATGTGCGATAAATTATTTTAATGTTCTTTTATATTCTCGTTTAACACACCCTGTGTTATCTGAAGTAAATGGATGTCGAATTACGCAACAAATGGAGAAATAGCTTGCTTAATATGCTCGAAGTAGATATTTTTTGCTAAGCTTAAATCATTGATGAAGCTTCAGTTACGCAACGCATCCATATGGTTGACCTGTATTTACAAATTTGAGAACATTGTCTTGCATGTTCAGATTACTTAATTATTGTTGAACTTACACTGAGGTCTGTAACGTGTAAGAAGATTGCTATTTGGCCTTGGGGGTGAAAGCGCACCGACTACGGCTCCGGAACAGGTTTTGAATTGGAGTTCTTTGTAACAAGTGAACAGAATAGTTCTGACGCGAATTTTTCTCTCTCGTTCTCGAACCAAGGTGGAAAAGAAATGACGTATCTGACGATAATTTTGTGCCTTCTTTCTTTAGTTAAAGTCACCGTCGAAGATGATGGGTTTTTGTCCACAATAGGCCACAATCACACGTTGAATGAAAAACAAGAAACGTCAACTCGTGTTTCCGTTTTCGCAACGGAGAAATTGGAGAAGTTTTCTCGTGATTTCTCTATTTTAACCGAAAGAAACGAGACTGAAAGTGGCCCTTCTTACACAGCTGAGAAAGTCCACAGTTTCGGTGACATTTCAATTTATTCGACTGAAAGAGAGAGACCTAACAGTGACCCAGTTTCGACAAGCGAAGAAAGTCCTCATTCCTCGACTGACCAAGGAGGAGCCGTCAGCGCAACTGAGAAAGTGAAACGTGTTTCGCTTTCTTTAACAACCGCCGAAGGCGAAACGACAAACGTTCTCGTCTCTGCGACGGAGAGAGGGGAAACACGAACCCAGAAACCTGCGATACAGAAACAGTGGAAGAAAACCGAGAAGATATTTAAAGACACAGCCAGGAATATCGTCCGCCGTCTCTTACCTTTCATTATCAGATCTGGATCAGATATAAACATTTCTTCTGCATGTCTTGGAAGTGGATTGAAATTCTTAAACGGAATTCAACGGTTAAAGGAATGGGCCATACGAAGTGAGTTCATCTATAATATAGATCTAAAATAATACTAAACGAGATTATGCAGGCTGTGTTACTAGTAACTGATTTTCGGTTTAGTTTGTTTTGAATTTCGCGCAAAGCTACACGAGGGCTTTCTGCGCTAGCCACCCCTAATTTAGCAGTGTAAGACTAGAGGGAAGGCAGCTAGTCATTACCACCCACCGCCAACTCTTTGGGTACTATTTTACCAACGAATAGTGGGATTGACCGTCACATTATGACGCCCTCACGGCTGAAAGAGCGAACATGTTTGGTGCGAGAGGGATTCGAACCCTCGACCCTCGAATTACGAGTAAAGTTCCTCAACCACCTGGCCATGTCAGGCCCTGATTTTCGGTAGGACACGTTTACCATCATTGAAATAATGTAAGTAAGGTATAGATGGAATGTTAGTATTTTAATGAGACTTTGAAGCTTCCTCATATTAAAATAACGTAGATAAGACGTACATGGAGCATTAATACTAATATTAATTATTAAAGCTTCCTTTGTTAAGTCAGCTTATAAATTTTTATTTATCTATATATATTATACAGATGGTCCCTGACTTACATAATATGTGACTCATGTAACCTTACACTTACGTAAAGAATTCTCATAAAGTCATTGATAAATTGTCGAGTTGCAAAAAGTTGCTACTTTTGTCGCCACGTGGTCATTTCCACAAACTAATGAGTTACCCTTAGGCATACTACCATGTGTTCGCCCCCTCTGGTGTTCGTGGTAATAAACAAACGTGCCCCAAATGAATTGTTCTTCACTTTCTGATAAATTCCTTTTTCTTTATGCATTTGCTGGATATTTTTTATTATTCATACATAACCTAATTAAGCATTGCGTTATGTAAACCAAGGTTGGCATATAAAACCATTAAATCAGCACATATCTCTTCTAGGCCTTTCCGACTTACGTAAAGGTTTTGGAATGTAAGTCTTAGGTAAGTCGGGTACTGACTCCTCCCACTGTTCGGGACCACACTTGGTAGGTGGATTCAATGTGCCCCGGGGGTATATTTGTCTTCATGAGGTATCCCCTAACAAAGGGATTATCAAAGGGAGCTGAAATGTCCTCTAAAGAACATATGGGCATGGTGGAATTTTTAGGTTGTTATAGTTTGTCTTTAGCCCATTTGTGTATTTCAAAACTGTCACACTCTACCACACCCTGAAAGTGTCTTATTTAACGATACAGTAATTTACTGTATTCGAGTTGTTAGCTATCGTCATCTCCAGAAACGACTCCATGTGACTAATATTTAAATATATTTAAAATCGACCAAGAGTTTTTGCGGTGGAAACAGTGGCTCATTGTTATACGTTACGCTGTTTTCAAATTTATAATGGCAGCGAGCAGTTCATGACCCCAAATGACATCATATGAAGTATACAATTTTGAATCAATATCGTACAGGGTGAATTTGAGAATTTCAAAGAAACAAAAGTTTGAAAAAAAATAAGATTTGGGTGATTCATTATTTTTGTTTTGTTTTAAGAGTATCTTGTTACAAAAGGCTTAGTCAATTAAAATTCAAATATGTTGTTTGTCACTGATTTTGAGACGCTGTTATTTGCAATTTAAACTGAAATTCATATTCAAAACCAAGAAAACTATTGTATATCTGTTTTGATAATTTATTTAAAACTCAGTTAACACTCAAGAAACTTGACAAATTTGAATTTATTTTGTCTTAAGGATTTTAACGAATGAAGATTCAATTTACAGTGGTTGATGCTGCAGGAAAACCACCAGGGGGCATTTTGACTGGAACACTCACGGGTTTTGGTTCCTACGACGAATGTGTGAACATTGTTGCAAGTCAAAATCAAAAAGAATTGTTTAGAGGAAGCTATTGTACAGTTGATTTTCGACCATCTTTACCTCCAAAACCAAGATTTTATAGTATTAATGAAAAACTAAAAGGCCTCGAAGAGTTCCAGAAGGACGACGACTCGGTAATATGAATTATTAAATAAAAGTATGGATGTTATGCTATTTTACAGAGTTGGGCATAAAACAAAACTGACAGAGCTAAACAAAGATGTAATAATTTTAAGCCTAAATATCTAATAATTACGTGCTCAACTATCCACCCATCATATCTTTCTTTATTTACTTATTGATATATTAATTTATTTTGTAGAGTTAAAAATGAATCAGATTCTATTTGCTCAGCGTCTTATGGGAGTCGTGTGTTCGACTCCCCACCACTAAATATATTCGCCCTTTTAGCAGTGAGGGCGTTATAATGTACGACCAATCCCCATATTCATTAGCAAAAGAGCAGCCCAAGAGTTGGCGGCGGGTCGTGTTCACTAGCTGCCTTTCCTCTCGTCTATCAGTCCTAAACAAAACTGAATACTTATAGCTCACGAATAAGGCTTTGTTAATCGTAGTGAAGACAGCGTATATAACCCACTATGTTGTTTAACAGCAAACAAAAACATAATTGCTCTAAACGCTTACAGAAAAGTTTAACATTATGTAAACTGAATTAACAAGTCAAAGCAACCTTTAGAACACATTCACCCTTATTCGAGCTTCACTGCAAACCGTTGATTATATATTAAAGTAAAAGGTCAGTGTTAGATACGAGTAAAAAGTGTAGAAACAATATAGGAGTCTTATAATGGAAGCTATCGGTGAACGACATGCAATAACAAATAAGAGATGAAAACTGGAGTGTTTCCCACTATCTCACTAGTAAGTATACGGGCTTATAACACTAAACCCCGGATTGTGTAGCTTTAGGCCTAACAACAAACACACCAAAGAAAGTGAGTAATAGAACACGTGACGTAAATGATGAGAGATTCAAATAACTAAAGTTTATTTACTTAGGTTAGAATTTTTAATCCGTTGCGAAAGGTCGATCTGGTTTGAACTTTACAATTTAGGTGTTCATATTCTCACCATCAGATGTCGCCAGTAGCTAGAACTCTAATTGTCGTGACGTATTTTGTTTGTTTTTTGAATTTTGATTTTGCGCAAAGCTACACGAGGGCTACCTGCACTAGCCTTCCTTAATTTAGCAGTGTAAGACTAGAGGGAAGGCAGCTAGTCATCATCAACCATCACCAATAGTGGGATCGACCGACACATTATAACGCCCTCCACAGCTGAAAGGGCGACCATGTTTGGTGTGACGGGGATTCGAACTCGCGACCGTCGAGCGATCTAGCTACCTGGCAATGCTGAACACAGAATACAAGTGTCAATACGGTCGCGAACATTGACTGGTATCATTTTTCATGTTTCTAATACTTTAGTCTGACAGGAAGAACACCAGGTTTTAAGATGCGAACTGTGGTTTCTTTAAGACGGCTGGAATAAGTATATGTGTTTTTCTTATAGCAAATCTACATTGGCTATCTGGTGAGTCCATTGAGGGGAATTGAACACCTAATTTTAGCGTTGTAAATCCGTAACGTTCAGAATATTAAGTACATTCAAATAGCAAGAGTACGTAAGTCTATAAAACTAAATCAGTACCTTTAATTAACCTTTCAATTCACATTTTCTACACTGTTAAACTGGTTTTATATCCAGTATTCGAAGTGACTGACAAACACACATTCATTTAGTTTCCATAATAGTGTTACATTTTTCTGAATAGAAGTGGACAACTGCATAATACCTATTATAAACTGTAAATCCTAAGACATACCGCTGTACTAGCGTGGGGCTACATACTATCCATTATAAACTATTTAGGCAGTTTTGACATTGCTAAAGTCATGATGTGAACGGATTTCGTAAGAAAGTAAAATCGAAATATTGCTCTACTTTCACAAAGTTGTACTGGTTTAAGCCAGTCCCACCAAGTTGCAGACGAGAGAAGTGACCTTGGTGTTTCTGGAATCTTTATCTTTGAGGTAACCGAACGCTGCTGCACCCTACAGGCTGAAATATAAACTATTGTTTTCTATTGGCAACCGAGTCATTGCACTCTACAAACAGTGAGTAAACCACGAGAGCTTCTACTTGTGGGTGGTCTTTGTTACTTATAAGTCTATCATCTGGTTTGTTGGTCATTCATATCTAAGAATTCTGTTTAATTAGAAGCAATTTTAAGTTAAGTCTTTAACCTGATGAATAGGCTTAACGTGTACTGTCTTTCCGTGAAACGTAGAGTTTTGTTTTACTTTAGAAAAACGAGGCCCAGCAGCTGTACGTGTCTTAACAGAAGCCTACAAAAGTGTTGTTTCACTATCTTATAAAAAGTAACCGTATAAAGAAATGTATTAACACATTATATCTAAATATGTTTTTACTCCCGTCTAGCTCGTGTCGCGCCACTCGTGAAATTTCGTGCTTGTTTCAGACTTAGTCTAATGAATACCTGGGCCCCGGCATAGCCAGGTGGGTTAAGGAGTTCGAATCGTAATCTGGAGGTCGCGGGCTTGAATCCCGATCGCACGAAACATCCTAGCCCTTTCAGACATGGGGGCGTTATAATGTTTTGGTCAATCCATCTATTCGTTAGTAAAAGAGTAGCCCGAGAGTTGGCGGTGCGTAGTGATGACTAGCTGCCTTCCCTCTAGCCTTACACTGCTAAATTGGGGACGGCTAGCGAAGATAGCCCTCATGTAGCTTTGCGCAAAATTCAAAAACAAATAAATAAACTAATGAATAAATACCCTTCCCTAGTGGCACGACGGTATGTCTGTGGACTTACAACGCTAGAAATCGGGTTTCGATACTCTGTGGAGAGCAGAGTCGAGATAGTTAGCCTATTGTGTAGCTTCGTGCTTAATTACAAATAAACAAAAGTCCGGTTAATGAAATTTTAGTACTTATGTTAACAAAGGTTTTAGATTCCAGTCTCTGAAACACAAGAAAACAGATAGTTCAATATAATTTAAGGCAATTTTTAAGTTGAAAATAAAAAGTTGTCCTTTCAATAAAATCGACTTTTTAAAATTACGACGTCTTCAAACTCTCTGTAACAGCATAATGGCAACTATTTGTGTTACGTTTAAGTAAGTTAAACGTAAGTTATTACCCTGATGTAATAACGGCATGATAACGTAATATATGTTACATTTTAAAATTTGTCCTGGTGTTATAATGGGATGATAAGATAAAACGTATTAAGTACAAGGTAGTGAACACACACCTACATAGAGTTAAGTCTAGTGTTTGTACTAGGCTTGGTTTGTTTTCAATTTTGCGCAAAGCTACACGAGGGCTATCTGCGCTAGCCGTCCTCATTTAGCAGTGTAAGACTAGAGGGAAGGCAGCTAGTCGTCATCACCCATCATCAATAGTGGGATCGACCGACAAATTATAACTCCACCACGGCTGAAAGGGCTAGCATGTTTGGTGCGACGGGGACTCGAACCCGCGATCCTCGGATTACTAGTCGAGCCCTTAACCACCTGGCCATGTGGGACTTTTTGTTTTAGTCCTAGGTAATAATGTCAAACGAAGAAAAACAGATAATATATAGAACACATTTTACACGAATCAGTTTGGATTATTTCTGCAATTTGTTTTTAAATTTTAAAATATAATTTTATTTTAAATTTCTACGTGATTTTTAGATCTAGCATTTTTTATGGTAATAATGTAAAGTGAAGGAAACATTATTGCATAAATCAGTATTGTATTTTTATTTTATGGTAACATAGTTTTGTTTGTTTGTTTTGGAATTTCGCACAAAGCTACTCGAGGGCTATCTGTGCTAGCCGTCCCTATTTTAGCAGTGTAAGACTAGAAGGAAGGCAGCTAGTCATCACCACCCACCGCCAACTCTTGTGCTACTCTTTTACCAACGAATAGTGGGATTGACGGTCACGTTATAACGCCCTCACGGCTGAAAGGGCGAGCATGTTTGGCGCGACCGGGATGCGAACCCGCGACCCTCAGATTACGAGTCGCACGCCTTAACAAGCTTGGCTATGCTGGGCCCAGGTAACATGGTTCAGGTATACAGTACCTTGCTGGAAGTATTCACCCCTACCAATAATGTCACATTGTGATGAAATCCAAATAATGCAAACACCTTTTTTAGTGAACTTGTTTGTATTTACAACTCTAGTGATCAAACTTAATTGTTATGTTTGAAGGATGTTGTATGTCACCAAAACCAAAACCTCCAAAGTAAATATATAAATTGAAATTTGCTGATTGCGTAAGTATACAGTCCCCTAAGTTAGCAATCTATGGAAACACCTATAACAACAATTACTGCTGTGAGTACTCTTGGATAAGTCTCTCTGTACAATGGGATGGCATACTTATGATCATTGTTCCTGGCGGAATTGCTCCAATTCAAAAAAGTTCATTGGAAATTGTTAATGGACAATCATTGGATTCAAGTGAGGAATTTAACTGGGGCCACTTTAGGATATTCACTTTCTTCTTTTAAACCACTGTAGTGTGGTTTTGGCCTTGTGCTTGGGTCATTGTCCAGTTGGAATGCGAACTTTCCACCCAGTTTTAGATCCTTGACTGACTCAAGGAGGTTTGCCTCAAGGAATCGAAGGTACTTTGCACCATCAATCATCATCTCAATCTGGACAAGTTCCTGCAGGTGATAAACATCCCATAACACCATGATGTCACCACCATGTTTGAGAGTTGGAAAGGTGTTCACTGGGTGATTATTGTTGGACCAGACGTAACACTTTAAACTTAGAACATAAAACTCACTTTTGTTTCTCTTCTGGTCACAAAACTTTCTGTCACATGTCTGCAGTATCATTTACATCTTGTGTCGTAAACTCCATACTAGATTAAAGTTGACTTTCTTTTCCATTAATTGCTTCTTTCTTTCTACTCGCCCATACAAGTAATGTTTGTGTAGGGGCTAGGATATTGTCCATGTATGATTATTGACTCCTATTTCAGATATGGAACTTTGCACATCTTTAAAAGTCACTGATGGCTTCACAGTTGCGTTCCTAGCCAATTTCCTGTTTATTTGGAAGGGCTGCCTGATCTGGATAGTGACTGTGTGGTATGAAACACATTCCAGTTCTTAATGATGGACTTCACCGTTCTCAAAAGGACAGCCAGTGACTTTGAAATTGTCTTGTAATCTTCTCCCGATCTGTGTTTCTCTAACACTTTATCTCTGATGTGTTTGGAAACCTCCTTGGTTTTTATGGTTGTTTGTTGTATCACTGTAAAAGTTGTGTCTTGAACAGATGTATCGACTCTGAAGTCAAGTTAAACCACTTTGATTGCACACACAAAGACCATTACAATAATTTGATTGCACACACACACAGAGACCATTACAATAATTTGATTGCACACACACAGAGACCATTACAATAATTTGATTGCACACACACAGACCATTACAATAATTTGATTACACACACACAGAGACCATTACAATAATTTGATTGCACACACAGAGAGACCATTACAATAATTTGATTGCACACACACACAGAGACCATTACAATAATTTGATTGCACACACAAAGAGACCATTACAATAATTTGATTGCACACACACAGAGAGTATTACAATAACTTGATTGCACACACAGAGAGACCATTACAATAATTTTGTGACCAAAATAATATTTTGTACCTGAATTTATTTAGAGTTATCGTAGGTAAGGGGCTGAGTACTAAGGCAATCGAGAATAATCCTTTTTTCCTTTTTAAATCTGCCCCCCGCTAGTACAGTGGTATGTCTTCGGATTTACAACGCAAAATCAGGGGTTCGATTTCTGGGCTCAGCAGATAGCCCGACGTGGCTTTGCTATAAGAAAAACACACACACACATTTTTTAAACCTAACACTCAACGTGTTTTTTTAATCTTTTATTCAGTTTGGAGCAGGTTGTGTATGTTCCAAATATAAAGTACATTTTTAATGACTACAAGCTAAGAAGGCAACAAAATTTGAAAATTTTGCCTGAGGGGGTTTATACTTTTGCAAGGCAGTCTAGCTGTCTGTATTTTTGAACTAAGGTAAGACACTCAGTGAGCATCACTCATTGCCACAGGGGATTTGCGTCCTGCTCCTAGAACCGAATAACGTGACTGACTGCTACTCTTATAACGCGCCAATAAGCAAAACGTGCGTAATAGCATCTCACCTGAATAAAATTCCACCTCGATCTACAGTTTAGGGACTATGTAATACACTGCACAACAATTTTTTTTAACAAGTTTTGCTTCCTGAAAAGTTTTTGCTGATCGTGACAGGTACCTGGTGGGTATGTATAAATATAGTTTTGGTTTTGTTTCATCACGTAGGAACTCTGAGAAATACACAGTTAACTGTGTACCGGCAATAACGTATTTAATTGCGTTTATGTTTCTAATACGCTATTAAGTTCAACATAATTAAAAGTGTTTTGCTCCTGATTTTCGTTTGTATTCAATATCCGATGCATCACGTTGCAGTGTCCAACAGTAGTGGGCAAGCACTGACGGATTCCAGTTGTCCTGATATCGTTTTTCCATTGTAGCAATGTTCTGGTGAAACTGAAGATTTCGATGAAACGGTACGTGATGGGCAAATTTGGATGTGATTTTCGTGATCAGCAGCCAAAAATCTATAAGGAACACCCAACAGTGTTCAAGAAGGAAAAACTTTGTTGTGCAGTGATATCAGACCCTCATTACGTGAACATTATAAATATATAATTTGGTTTTAGTGATTATTTATTATTTTAAGAAAACAAGGGTGAGGGGTCCCAGTAGCTCAACGGTACGTTTGCAGGCTTGCGACGCTACAAATCGGGCTTAGATACCCGTGGTGAGCACAGCACAGACACTTAGCTCACTGTGTAGCTTTATGCTCGGTTTATTTGGTTTGTTTAGAATTTCGCGCAAAGCTACACGAAGACTATCTGCGCTAGCCGTCCCTAATTTAGCAGTGCAAGATTAGAAGAAAGGCAGCTAGTTATCACAACCCACCGCCAACTCTTGGGCTACCCTTTTGCCGACGAATAGTGGGATTGACCAACACATTATAATGCCTTCACGGCTGAAAGGGCGAGCATGTTTGGTGTGACGGGGATTCGAACCCATAGCCCTCAGATTACTAGTTGAGTTCCTTGACCATCTGGTCATGCTGGGCAACCTTGAGACAAAATGGCTGAATGATAAAGAACAGTTAAAACTGGACAATTGTTGATAACCAGTAATTACTCAATAAATAAAGATTATAGTCATGTGGTCATAAGAGAGAAATGTTACATTGATAAACTAACGTATTTGAATTTTAGTTTTTTAGTACAGTTGGTGCCGGAAATGCTCAATTTTTCTACTTCCTGTCGTTTCGACTGGGTGTTTGTGTTCCATCAACTTGTCAAAGGCAGGACATTGAAAACATTGCAACTGCAGGTAAGAAAGAGAAAAAAAAGAGTTAATGTTTGTTTTGAATTTCGCGCAAAGCTACACGAGGGCTATCTGCGCTATCCGTTCCTAATTTAGCAGTGTAAGACTAGAGGAGAGGGATGGCAGTTAGTCATCACCACCCACCGCCAACTCTTGGGCTACTCCTTTACCAACGCATAGTTGGATTGGCCGTCACATTATAACGTCCCCACCGCTGAAAGGGCGAGCATGTTTGGTGCGAGTTGGATTCGAACCCGCGATCTTCAGATGACGAGTCGAAATCTTCAACCCACTGGGCCGTGTTGGGGCCCGTAACAGTTCATGAAAATATTGCTTTTTAAAAATAAAAAAACGACTTTTTTTAGGGGCAATGAAGGTTAAAATCTTCATCATTAGTTTCAACCGCATATAAAATATCCCAGTGAATGACTGTGTGAGATAGTGGTTTTCATTATACAGTATTATAAATAATGGGTTCGTCAAAAATAATCCATTACATATTTCAAAAGACGAAATAGATGTTTTGGTAACGTAGACATTTTTATTTTCCATTGTGGGCCCCGGCATGGCCAGGTGGTTAAGGCGCTCGACTCGTAGTCCGAGGGCGTGGGTTCGAATCCCTGTCGCACCAAATATGCTCGTGGGGGCATTATAATGTAACCTCACTATTCGTTGGTAAAAGAGTAGCCCAAGAGTTGGTGGTTGGTGTTGATGACTAGGTGCTTTCCTTCTAATCTTACGCTGATAAATTGCGGACGGCTGGCACTGATTGTCCTCGTCTAGCTTTGCGCGAAATTAAACAAATAAACTTACCATTGCACCAAGAAACTAACAAACAAAAACGTCGTTTTTTTTGTGTGTTTTCACTCTTAACTTGGGAGCACAATTTGGTTGAAAAGAAATTATGAAAATATTCATTTTCCGAGAGTTTCATATTTAAAGACGTGTATTTATTTTTACAAATAGAAGTATTGTTCGTTTTTGAATTTCGCGCAAAACTACGCGAGGGTTATCTGAAAAATCGTCTCTTATTTAGCAGTGTAAGACTAAAGGGAAGGCAGCTTGTCATCACCACCTACCGCCAACTCTTGAGCTACTCTTTTACCAACGAACAGAGGGATTGACCGTAACTTATAACGCACCCACGGCTGAGAGGGCGAACTTATTTGGTGTGACGGGGATTCGAAACCGCGACCCTTAGATTACGAGTCGAGCAACCTAACCACCTGATCATGCCGGGCCTGAAAGAAGGCAAAATTATAAAACTGATTTTACCAATTTACTTACCTCTCCAAACTTTGTACTGGCGTATGTATTCTGCCTTTTTTGTTTACAGTTGGAAAGTATCTTGGACTCCAGGCTTCTGTGTCCAGATGTGAAGTGAAAGAGAAACTGTCGTCAACAACTGGGCAACTTGCCGTGATGTAAGAATTTCGCAAATACTTTTGTAAAACGAGAAGAAGGTATTTAGGCTAATGTACAGAGCATTAGTAAATGAACATTTTACTGTACATGTTTTTCTTGTCAATTTCTTTTAAGTATAATATATATCAAGTTTATAATGTTTCTTTATGTCAAGACTTTGCACGATGTATTTAGAAAATCAAAGTCGTCATAACCCAACGTAAACATAAGTATATGAAATCTAATTTCTTATTAAAATTAAGTGTCAGAGGAAACACGATTATTATAAATCGGAAAGCTTTGTGGTTTTTTAGATCATAATACGTATAAAACTGTTTCAGTTCAAGTCGACGATCAACCGTTTGTGTTCACGTGTACGATTTTTTTTTTTTGTAATTTTACGGTGTAATTCGAGATACAAATTTAAAAAGCAGAGGTCGTTTCTATTATTCTGTTCTAACCGCCAGACAAAGTCATTGTTGTGACAGAAGTTACTGCACGATTGCCTGTTTTCTTATCAGTGATTCAAAATTGTATGTGATGTGATTACGTTTGAATCGTGAGGACCACCCTGGTCTGGTAGCTCAATCCCAAGTGCCCACAACATGACGTTTCGTTTGGGATTATCATTTCCGTTTCGTGAACCGTAATTCAGTTAGATTTTATCGTTAGCAAATAACTTGGTGTAGGCATGTTTGGAATTCTATTGTGTAATATGAGGATGTATTTCTGTTATTATTAGGCTTAAATGTAACTGAAAACGAATTTTAATTATCCTTTTCTAGAGCAGTCCTTGGTGTCTTCGCTGCTTTATTAATAACAGGTACCATCATTGAATTATTCTACAAATTGTGGAAAGACCAGTCCGTTCAGAAACAAGGTACGATTTGTTTCAAATGTTTTACAAAATGTGTGGTTGCAACAATCCCGAGTTTATATATTTTTTCATTTGCAGCGCCATCTACATTTGTATTAAAATAATATTTAAAGATACGCAGTGTTACCAAGTCTTGTTGATTTATATAGCTTCGGATTTGTAATTGTCAAACTCTCTATCGTTTGCAATTACTAAACATCGCAAAGTTTTTTATATAGAATTTATTTACTTTTATTAAAACCATGCAATTAACATAGCGTTTGATGGATTGCCAAGTTCCAAGAACATGCTATGCAATATGATTTGGTTACCATTTTGTGGCGAGTGCAAAAAATCACCTCTCAAACTACATGTCAGTGTAAGTTTATGTTCAGCCACAACTCAAATAGGCTGGAGTTGAAATGCTGTTATAAACTAGTAAATATAATTTATTTTAGCTTATTTGTATTTCACAATTAAAACTTCCAATTAATTACAAATAATGATTTTTGCTAAATGTTGTTTGTTTCTTGTTTACCGAAAAGATACACAAGGGGCCATCTGTACTCTGCTCTCCACAGATATTGAAATTCGGTTTTTTGTCTTATAAGCCTACAGACTGATCTCTGTGCCATAGGGGTTAATTGTAGCAAACCAAACCCGAAGTCAAAGTTCCAAATATCCATGTTTCAGTCCCTTTTTCTCTCTAACATATGACCTTCTCACCCGGAAACAAATTGATGTAAGTTCTGGGTTGTCAAAGTTACTCTCGACCCACAAATGGATCAGTATTTCTTTATTTTTGATATATTTTATTCTATGGTTACTTAACCGCTTAGGCCCAGCATGGCCAAGTGGTTAAGGCACTCGACTCGTAATCTGAGGGTCGCGGGTTCGAATTTCCATCGCACTAAACATGCTCTCTCTTTCAGCCGTGGGGGCATTATAATGTGACGGTCAATCCTAATATTTGTTGGTAAAAGAGTAGCTTAAGAGTTGGCGGTGGGTGGTGATGACTAACTGCCTTCCCTCTAGTCTTACACTACTAAATTAGGGGCAGATAGCCTTCGAGTAGCTTTGCGCGAAACTCAAACACAAACAAAGAAATTTAACCGTTTTCCTATTTTACAAACTAGCTTATGGCTTCTAGATGTTTTAATAATTATACGTATATTTCAGACTACGCTAGATGAATGACGTTTAAAGTCGGATAAAAACATGTACACTTAATTTATCATAACTTCTACTTACTAACAGGAAATGTATTAATTAACCAACAGGAAATGTATTGATTAACTAACAAAAATGTATTGATTAACTAACAGGAAATGTATTGATTAACTAACAGGAAATGTATTGATTAACTAACAGGAAATGTATTAATTGACTAACAGGAAATGTATTGATTAACTAACAGGAAATGCATTAATTAAGTAACAGGAAATGTATTAATTAACTAATAGGAAATGTAATAATTAACTAACAGAAAATATATTGATTAACTAATAGGAAATGTATTGATTAACTAACAGGAAATGTATTAATTAACTACCAGGAAATGTATTGATTACTTCCTTCAACAAAAGTGTTCAGAAGGTAAAGGGATTTTATTACTCCCTGTAGATCAATCAAAGAAATACAAATACCATTTCTTTCTCAACAATCTCGTGTAATATAAGTAAGTTCCCTTAGCTATTGATTTCATCCAACTGTTATTGATTTTATTGACACTAGAAATGCAATCATTACAGGTTTAGCTGTACAGCTGGTGTCTACTTTCTCCATATACACCAACACCAAGAATCTCTTTAATGCAAAGTCTTCTGCAGAATATTTACGTGCTCTGCATGGCTTAAAATTCTTCAGTATGAATTGGATCATTTTGGGACACACCTACCTATTTGTGAACTTCCAAGCCCTTCGTAAGTGTATATTCATTGTGAAAGAACACTTCAAAGTTTTAATAAACAAATATATCGATTGGTGTTTACAATTCAATGTGCTGGATGGTGTTTGCCATTTAATATACCGGATATCTTTGTAATTGTTTTCTTAGGTAATCTCAAGAAAAGCACGAGATTTGCAAGTGACTTCGCCTTTCAAGCGATATCGAACGGTTTTGTTTCGGTAGACACGTTTTTCTTTGTGAGGTAAGACAAACACAAATAAAAAAAAAACGTTTCAACACTGAACACGTTCACCGTGTGAAAGAACATAGTACTGACATCTTATAAAATTATCAATGTAACCTCACGAGCTTTCCCCTCATTGGCTCGTCAGTGTCGTCTGCCACAATGTTATCTCTTCATATATACGAATATACTCTTTGATAGTTAGCCTTAAAATGTTATTTTTGTATAAAGAAATAACGTGACCATCTTAACAATTGTTTACTGTAAAAGATTAAGCGTAAACTTACACAGGAAATGAACCATTACATCAATTGTTTATTTCTAACCTGACAAATTCTCAGAAAAAGGGTATTTGAACATTTAAGATATGAATGAATCTAAAATATAAGTGGGTTTAAAGTATTCGCAAGTTCAAGATATTAGTTATTTAAAATACTAATAGATTTAAATTATCGATGAATTCTAAAGCTTGGTGGAATAAATGCAATGTTAAGCTAGCATCAAAAGAATCATTATAAATAGTTGTTTGATATGAATCCATATTCATTGTCTCGGACATCTTAAATAAATAACCTTGTTTATTTATTTGTGTACTGTTGGATCGTTTAAACGAGGCTTAGCAATTGAGAATAGAATGACAGTAATTAGAAAATGCCAGTCTGTCTCATTTTATTAATGTTCCTCACAAATAGCGGGTAAAAGTTTTAAATTTATATGTGCAATTTTATTTTATTTTTATATTCAATAAAGGCTCCTTGAAATACCTAAATATATTGTTGTTTCACACACAATTTATAGCTTTGAAATGAACTGTTGTTCTAATCTATAGTGAAGATAATATGCTGTAATAAGTCAGGTTAATGTTTTGTGATTCTCAGGATCTCGTTTGTAGATTTAAAAGGGATTTGGATTCAATTTTCAACTTAAATAGAAATCTTTTTAACTTAACTTTTCAAAGATCCAACTCAGAAAAGTTTCGTTCGTTTTAAATAACAAACTGCTAAACCATTCTATTCTCCTTTGTTATTATGTGTCAAAAGTTAAATTGGAGATTATTTAAATACAGTAACATATATTTTCTGATATTCCTATTTTGAACACATACTCAGATGGCTTACTTTAGATACATGTGATCCATACAAAATACTGTATCCATCCATTGACTTACTTCCGGTACTCGTCACCTGTATAAAATACTGTATCAATCTATTGACTTACTTCCGATACTCGTCACCTGTATAAAACACTGTATCCATCTATTGACTTACTTCCGGTACTCGTCACCTGTATAAAATACTGTATCCATCTATTGACTTACTTCCGATACTCGTCACCTGTATAAAATACTGTATCCATCTATTGACTTACTTCCGGTATACTCGTCACCTGTATAAAATACTGTATCAATCTATTGACTTACTTCCGGTATACTCGTCACCTGTATAAAATACTGTATCAATCTATTGACTTACTTCCGATACTCGTCACCTGTATAAAATACTGTATCCATCTATTGACTTACTTCCGATACTCGTCACCTGTATAAAATTCTGTATCCATCTATTGACTTACTTCCGATACTCGTCACCTGTATAAAATTCTGTATCCATCCATTGACTTACTTCCGGTACTCGTCACCTGTATAAAATACTGTATCAATCTATTGACTTACTTCCGATACTCGTCACCTGTATAAAATTCTATATCCATCTATTGACTTACTTCCGGTATACTCGTCACCTGTATAAAATTCTGTATCCATCCATTGACTTACTTCCGGTACTCGTCACCTGTATAAAATACTGTATCAATCTATTGACTTACTTCCGATACTCGTCACCTGTATAAAATTCTATATCCATCTATTGACTTACTTCCGGTATACTCGTCACCTGTATAAAATACTGTATCCATCTATTGACTTACTTCCGGTATACTCGTCACCTGTATAAAATACTGTATCCATCTATTGACTTACTTCCGGTATACTCGTCACCTGTATAAAATACTGTATCCATCTATTGACTTACTTCCGATACTCGTCACCTGTATAAAATACTGTATCCATCTATTGACTTACTTCCGGTATACTCGTCACCTGTATAAAATACTGTATCCATCTATTGACTTACTTCCGGTATACTCGTCACCTGTATAAAATACTGTATCAATCTATTGACTTACTTCCGGTATACTCGTCACCTGTATAAAATACTGTATCCATCTATTGACTTACTTCCGATACTCGTCACCTGTATAAAATACTGTATCCATCTATTGACTTACTTCCGGTATACTCGTCACCTGTATAAAATACTGTATCCATCTATTGACTTACTTCCGGTATACTCGTCACCTGTATAAAATACTGTATCAATCTATTGACTTACTTCCGGTATACTCGTCACCTGTATAAAATACTGTATCCATTGATTTAACTTGTTTCTTTTCAGCGGTTTTCTCGTGATTTACACAACGATGGAAAGTGTGAAGAAGTACAATGGACGATTCAATGTTTTGGTGTTTGTTTTACACCGCTATTTTCGGTGAGTATAATACTTTATCAGCAACGTCCGAGTACCACAAGGAACTTAGCCATTTTAAAAGGTTGTTTTTATTAACATCTACAGTAGAAACCCTTTACAACATGATGCCTAAGTAAGTTAATGTACGATGTAACTTAATGTAAATCTTTGTACGAGATTTTTGCCAACATACTCCTTTCAATGTATCAGCTCTCAGAGAAAAGGAGTTCCTTCTATCACTATCCAATAATCTGATGTTCGCATGAAATAACTTTATTTTTTACCACTTATACCAACTGATATTAACTAGCAGAAACGCCCCCTATGGACATAATTTTGTACTATTAATATTAGTATTGATACCTCATTGGAAAAAGTAAAGTTTTCTAAAAACGGACTTTTTCTGGCAATTATTGCACCTGAAAAGTGTTCGGATTGCGTTCTTTGGTCATACGTAATTTTTTGCATCAAAATAATTCAATGTGCAGAGCTCAAAGTGTTCACAAACTTTACTGACACAAACTATAATGTTTTTGTACACATTAAAAGTGGTACCGTTCATTGAAAAAGTAATATACTTTTAGCAACTTCAGTTTCTCAGTACCACGTTTAAAAATCACATCAGTGAAGATATAATGAAACTTCACGTTCAGTCCTAGTTGTGTTATTGTTATGAAGAGAGTACGTTTAATTAAAATGTGTTCTGTTATAAAAAAACGTGTCATTGGACATATCACAGTTATTTTTCTCGAAAACCCAAAGTGTGAATTTTTTTATAGATTTGTGTTTGTTTTAGCATGTAATAGATGGCGCCACAATGCATTATTATTTCGTTCCCAACCTGGATAAAGCATATTCTTGTTTTAGAACACATTATCTTACGTAAATCCATATGACAATTTCATTTTAAGAGGCTCTGCTCTAACATTTACATAAGTTTATTTTATTAATGTATTCAACTATAATTTATTCGTCATTAATATACATACATATATGTTCTGTGTGTTTACTTTATTAGGATTATTCAGTTTTAACGAATTATTTACGACTTGATAAATAGTGTTCGTGCCTTTCTCCTACACTTTACGTTAAACATAACCAATTATTGCATATTTAAAAGGCTGTTGTGGTTATTTATGTTTAATATTTGTTTTTGATTAATTAGCTGTAAAAACAAAGTAACACTTCTGAGGTTATTCCATTTTCTCTCACCTAGAAGTGCGATATTTTAAAATGTATTTTATTTTTATACATTACTGACGATTAAGCAAACACGTATAACTATTATTGTTATCACTGACACAGTAAGAAATCGCTAGCATGCGAGAAGGATGTGGATTGGTGGTATGTGTGTGCTCTGTAAATCAGAAGATTCATGGTTCATGGTCCGTTGTCTTAAAAGCGCGCTCTATATTTTTCAGCCATGGACGAACTACAAAAGTGACAAACATAAGTTGCTTAAGAGTTTGTACTGTTCACTAGGTGTCTTCTCTCTTGCCTATCAGCTACAAAGTTACGCAATAATTTTCTACAAACATTATGAAAACATACAGATATAGCGGCCCTATATGGCCGTGGGGGCATTATAATGTGACGGTCAATCCTAATATTTGTTGGTAAAAGACTAGCCCAAGAGTTGGCGGTGGGCGGTGATGAGTAGCTGCCTTCCCTCTAGTCTTACACTGCTAAATTAGGGACAGCTAGCGCAGATAGTCCTCGTGTAGCTTTGCTTTGAATTAAAAACAAACCAAGGATTTAGCAGGAATTGTTCTCTTGTTTTTACAAGAGTTAATTTTAGCTTTAGAACTTTCTGAACCACTCGAAAGAAAATAACTGTGGTGAATTCAAAGCTGATTTTGCGAAAAACAGGAAAAGATTTGGACACTAGATTTTTGTCGTACGTTTTAGCAGTACGGATAATCTTAGTTGTATAAACCAACGAATAAAAATTTTATCTGTGTAATTTTTGCATTCCTGGTAACTGCCAAAAAAAGAATATAAAACCGATCGAACTGATAGCTGGCTCGCGAACTGCCGATTTTTAAACAATTTGTTCCACAGATGAGTAGTTGTTAACCCTATTTTAGCTATTTACCCATTTATATTTTTTTTACCTCTTATTTTCCAGTTTGACCCCAACTCTCCTGATGATATCGTCTTTGGTTTTCCTTCTTCCTTTACTAGGCTCCGGGCCTATTTGGCACGAGACACTGGATCCCCTGGTGGAGGGATGTAGAAACTGGTGGTGGACGAATGCTCTTCTTTTAAATAATTTTATAGGGGAAGTGCACCAGAAGGTAGGATCATTTTATTTTTGAGTTAAATACACTTGATTTATAAACGTGTCCATCAGTTGAGTACGGGCCTACTGAGTGAGCACCATATGAGTCTGATCTATGAGTCAGTTAGTCTGATGAATATGCAGTCGTTCGTGAACCGTGTTTATGTGTATTTACGTTTATTTATAAAATGAAGACTAATTTAAATTGTCCAATGAATGACAAATAAAATTTCTTAAATGCTCTCTCTTGCGCTGGATAATTTAACTCGTCAGTAACTTGAGTAAAATATAAAGAAGGTTGGTTGGTTTTGCATTTCGCGCAAAGCTACACGAGGGCTATCTGCGCTAGCCGTCCCTACTTTGGCAGTATAAGACTAGAGGGAAGGCAGCTAGTCATTACTACTCACCACTAATTCTTGGGCTAGTCTTATACCAACGAATAGTGGGATTGATCGTTACATTATAACGCCCCCATGGTTGAATTGGCGAGCATGTTTGGTGTGACGGGGATTCGAACCCGCGATCTTCGGATTACGAGTCGAGTGCCTTGACCGCCTGCTATCCAAAGAAGAACTCTTAAGTAATATACGTAGCTCTGTACAGCCTATGGCTCCACGTCATCAACAACTAGAAAATAATGTTTGCGATTTTCTATTAAAACCAAATGAATTTTGCTTGTGGGGAAACAAAAGAAAAAAATTAAAACACTTGTGCGGCTGAGCTGTTTGTTCGTTCCAATAGAAACGCGCCCTCAGATGGGGTAATAGTAAGTCTACTTATTACAGAGTTAAAATTCGGGAATCAGTTCCCAGTGGTGGAAACAGCATATATTCCAATAGAAGCGACGCCTTCGTTGATGGTAAAATATCAGTAAATCCAGTGAAAAAATCCCAACTTCATATCATGGAGAGTAAACTTACGCAGTGTGGTAACTTTCAACATCTAAATACAATTTAATTTTTTATAAAATAAAGTTCTGTAGTGACAAGCTGTTAGAATCCATCATAAACCCGGCTGTCTGTGAGGTAGAATACTGGGTTTATTGTAGTTCGTGTTTCGTTTTATTGGGGATTCAATGTGGTTACGAAAGTTAAATCCCTGAATGTTCAGCGAGTGCCTTTATTCGAATTTATTTTCACGACTCTGACTTTCGTTGACAAAATTAATGACGAAACGTCAATATAGCCAGCCAAGAGTGACTTAAGGTAGATTTAAACATTTTTCGACATTTGATGACAAAAATAGACCTTTATTGTTCCTCTGTTGTTTTTATACCCAAACTATCTGGTATGTTTATTCGGACTTACGAAGTTTAATTTTTTCTTCAAGAGGACTAGTGCTGACAGTACTCTGCACGAAATTCAAATCAAAATCCAAAGATCTAACTTCTGCGCGATTTTATTTGAAATTGTTGCCCACTTCCTAGAAAAATATCCATCTACTAAGCTCTCACCCGATTGATTTTAAAATATCCATCTACTAAGCTCTCGCCCGATTGATTTTAAAATATCCATCTACTTAGCTCTCGCCCTATTGATTTTAAAATATCCATCTACTAAGCTCTCGCCCTATTGATTTTAGGCCCTGCATGGCCAGGTGGGTTAAGGCACTCGACTCGGAATCCGAGGGTCGCGGGTTCGAATCCCGGTTACACCAAACATGCTCGCCCTTTCAGCCGTGGGGGCGTTATAATGTGACGGTCAACCCACTATTCGTTGGTAAAAGAGTAGCCCAAGATTTGGCAGTGGGTGGTGATGACTAGCTGCCTTCCCTCTAGTCTTACACTGCTAAATTAGGGACGACTAGCGCAGATAGCCCTCGTGTAGCTTTGCGGAAAATTCTAAACAAAGACACAATTTAATCTCGAAAGACCGGTTTTAAACCGCTTATTGGTCTGTATAAAACGAATTTTCCTCAGTTGCTTTTGCTAATGCAATTTGTTTACGTTAGATTCTACGAAATATAACTTATTCGATCACATTTTCCGTTAAGTGTAGCCAACAAAAAAGCAGTTAGGGGTAATTTCCTTGTAAATCTGCAGCCAATCAATAGTATAATCTTAATAGATTTTATCAGTCCTATCTTGGTTTGCCTACTACTATGCACCAGAAATTTCCTCAGTGTTAAGTTAAATGCTGACTTTGCCAGTAATAAAATAAAATATATATATATCCTGGTTCGAATCCCGGTTACACTAAACATGCTCGCCCTTTCAGCCCTAGGGTCGTTATTATGTGACCGTCAATCCATGTGTTTGGTTAAAGAGTAACTGTCTAGGCCATGGATTTGTTGCCTCTGAACAGCAGTTCAAAATTAGGAATGACAGTACTCGAACCTTGGCTCTCTGACATAATCATTCGTCTCTTGTTTAGCACAAGGTTTCGTTCAGACATAGTTGAGCTTAGGCCTTAACACACTCACAGAAACAAAACCAATTGTGTTTGGTAGTTTCACAATCACACAAATGTTTGATGCGCTGGATAACAAATGATATAAAGGTAAATATGTTTACACTTCCTGTACTTTTCTATTAAAAAAATCCTCACAGTAAGATTTATGTTATCTAGTTTCAATAGTGTGGATAGTTTATATTTATATATATAAGTAAATTATTATTTATATATTTATTTGTGCCTTTAGAGACAAATCTGTAAAATGCTATCGAGCCTCACGTTTTTGAGTTATAAGTTTGACCAAATAGGTTTATTTTTATATACATTGGCCAGGTGGGTTAAGGCGTGTGACTCGTAATCCGAGGGTCGCGGGTTCGAATCCCCGTCGCACCAAACATGCTCGCCCTTTCAGCCCTTGGGGCGTAATAATGTGACGGTAAATCCTACTATTCGTTGGTAAAAGAGTATCCTAAAACTTGGCGGTGGGTGGTGATGACTAGCTGCCTTCCCTCTGGTCTTACGCTGCTAAATTAGGGACGGCTAGCGCAGATAGCCCTCGTGTAGCTTTGCTCAAATGAAAAAAACAAACAAGTTATTATATATATTTCAACTTGTACATTTGTAAAATTTTAGTTTTTATACATCCTGATGTCCCCAGCGGTAAAAATATGAACTTTACAGCATTAAATTCAGAGTTATGTTCCCTCAACTGACAGAGTGCAGATAGCCTAGTGTGTGGTTTCGATATACTGTCTGCTGTAGATGCAAAACGTTACATTTAGATATTTTGATTGTTTTAGTGCATGGGTTATTCCTGGTATCTGTGTTGTGACTTGCAACTGTTTCTGCTCAGTATCTTCGTGATAATTCCTCTACTCAGGTACGTATAAATTCTATTATTATCTTAACTGTGTTTTATTAGCGCCAGATAAACCAAATAAACGTTATCTCTTACTTTTTACGATATTTAGTTCGAAAGAAGACGTTAAATTGATAAATCTTGATATATTTTTATATTTTGTCGTAAGCGCCACCTAGCTTATTTCACGAGTTTGTTTTAAAATTTGTTACTTATAATTCCAATGAATAAATAATATGTGGATCATAAACTTACCGTATTATTGTTGCTGTTTGTAAAAACAAAACTTTATTTTTTTTTCTGATAAAAATATGATATATTCAAAATTGTTCTCAGCGTTTCTCGTTCGTTTTTCTACATAATTTCGTCAAATAAATATTGCATTTCGGGTAAAACGTAAACTTTCTCATTACAAGAGCAGTTGTTCTTTTTTTAGGCTTAACATAACCGTTATCCAGTATAAACAAACGTTCGCTGTATTTTTGTAGGAACAAACTGGTCATTGCAGTCTGTGTAAACTTTGGCCTCATCTTGTTAT
Source organism: Tachypleus tridentatus (assembly GCF_004210375.1). NCBI lineage: Eukaryota > Metazoa > Arthropoda > Merostomata > Xiphosura > Limulidae > Tachypleus > Tachypleus tridentatus. The sequence continues at coordinate 18,176,618 of NC_134834.1, forward strand.
CAGTACTGTCCATAGCTCTGATAACGTACTTTAAAGACTTTCCACCAGTACAGCTGCTAATAAATCCTGATCTGAGGTAACATGTTTGAAAATATTCATATAGGTTAAGTAATAAAGTGTTGTAAAAAGTTAAATACAGACCTTTTCTGTTTTCTAAGTACCACAAATTTGTCACGAGAGTAAAACGGACATAATAATATGTCTTGTGTTACCCAGCCAGCAAAACGAAATTGTTCAAGTTCTCTATTCCAAACCATACACACACCTTGGCCCTTATGCTGTTGGTATGCTACTTGGTTACGTTTCCTGGAAGAGACGCCACCTGGTGTTGCCAAAGGTAAGGTTCGTATTGTGAGAAGTGGGTACTTTCATCGTGTTACGTGCAATAAATAGAAATAAAATGTGTTTTCATAAAAAAAATAACGTCCAGTTTAACAATATACCAATTCTTGTCAATTTTGTGAAGTTTTAATAATCAAAATATGCGTATATGATATTTATTTATGTTTTTTCTGAGAAGATAGCGTACTTGTGTACATAATGCAGAAAGAGCAAATTGCTTTAGTGAACGTAAAAGTGTTATATTTCGTATTAAATAATTGATGAAGAATAGCATTTTGATGCGAGATTGGCCCTCTGGTTTTTGAAACCTGAACTACATTTTATGTAACAAACAGCACACGGAAAGACTCCGAAATTAGAACCGCTGACGGAAGGGAGGTTAATCGTTCAGCAGCATCCATCGTCTACATGGTTACTGTAAATGAATAGCGTCATTCATACTTACTTTTCTAACGCAACCACAACTAGACCGTTGGGGCTCGACCCTTGAACCTTCTGATCCACACATTAACTTCTAAAACCACGCACAGTTTTCAATGCCTTGGTTCCCGATGGTGAATACAGCATATACGGATTCTCTGACTTAAATGCACTGGATTGTGGGCCCGACATGGCCAAGTGATTAAGGCACTCGACTCGTAATTCGAGGGTCGCGGATTCGAATCCCCGTCACACCAAACATGCTCGCCAATTCAACCATGGGGGCGTTATAATGTAACGATCAATCCCACTATTCGTTGGTATAAGACTAGCCCAAGAATTAGTGGTGAGTGGTGATGACTAGCTGCCTTCCGTCTAGTCTTACAGTACTAAATTAGGGACGGCTAGCGTAGATAGCTCTCGTGTAGCTTTGCGCGAAGTTTAAAACAAACCAACTATATTTTTGTAGAAAAAACAACAGAAAACTCTACCTAGTGGTTCCAAGTTTTTATGTCACACAGTTAGTTCTTGGAGAGTTATAGAAGAACATGTAATTAAAATGAACACAGTGCAACCTCTTTCCTCAGGTATTATCCAATTAAACAAACAATCAAGTGTACATCTGTTTGTGCTACGTTACTGTTCCTAATAGGTCATCTTGTATTAGAGCAGTCGGTTTCCAAAGTAAACACAAGAACAAAGCACACTTCTTTTGTTTAATTATTCAATTAAAGTTGTCTTTAACTAAAATAATAATAGTTCAGCACAGAGCTGTACGGTGCTATATGTGTGCTGTACCTACCGAAACCAGGATTTCAATGGTATAAACCTCCAGTACAGGATGGTGGTGGTTAACATGGTATTTAAACTTTCAACAAAAAGCTTTGTAAAAACCACGCTGGTCTTCACTTAGCATTTTTTTTCTTTACATGTAAATATTTTTACAGTACGTTTTGGTGTTGGGATGGTTGTTGGCAGCTGCCTGTAATCTGGCTGTTGTATACGGAGTTTACCCTTGGAACAACGGGACTGAACCTACCCTACCTTTAACAATATTCTATGCTGCCACACATCGTACAGCCTGGACGTTAGGGGTTGCCTGGGTAACGATGGTCTGCATTATTGGACAAGGAGGTTAGAGATGTGACATGTATGAATGTGTAACAAGTTGTTTAACAGTATTACATAAGTGGTATGGATACGTAATGTGGTCCAAGTCTAAAATAACTAATGAAGAATATCCATTGGAGGACTAAATGTTTAGCAATGTATGTTACAAGTGTTAATAAGTGAACTGTTATAAAGCAAATATAACGTTTGTAAGAAGTCTTAGCGTGAAGATAAATAAATAGGGCAGGATGTGTGTGTTTTTTTAGCCACACTGGGCTATTTGCTAAGCCCAACCGAGGGGAATTGAACCACTGATTTTAGCGTTGTAAGTCCGTCGACTTACGGCTGTACTAGCGGGGGGCTAGGAGAGGATATTACGATGTTTGAATAATAAACCAAAGACGAATTATATATACAGTTAAAAGGATGCATTTTGTATTTTACAAAGATAATAAATGATGTATTATTATTTTCATGTCGGGAAACGAACACAGGAAATTATTACTATCTAATAATTAGGACAAAACATGTTAGTTTCTTTATAAATAAATGTTAAAATATTCATAGAAATGTTAAAATGTTTTATTTCTATTAGGTATCGTGAACAACATTCTGTCTTGGAAGTGTTTGGTCCCGTTAAGCCGGGTAACATTGGAGGTCTACCTTCTTCACCCATTGTTGCAGTGGTTGTACGTTGCTTCACTTCATGACAGGATCTATATAAGCCATTATAACGCTGTAAGTGTCTTTCGATGACAGTAAGGTAGTCATATAATGACATATTAACGTTTCGAGTGTTTCTTATGTGAAACCTTAGAGACAAGATTGTTTAATGTTTTATCACGTTTTCTGCTATACTCTAACTGTTTTCCTTCTGTAAAACGTATTCGTGGCTGTAGACCTGTATGGACTACCTTGCTTATCAGCAAGTAAATCTATTAAACAGACAAAAAAAATACGACACAAAGTTACTGATATGTAATGGATCTGTTTTATTCGAGACAGAAATGCGGTTAGAATGACATCTGAAGTCCAGACCTTTGTGAATGTAGCCCACACATTGACGTCAGTAGAAGCTGGTATCTCTTGATAACGTGTAATGTTTGACAACCGATGACAAGTGTAATCATGTCTTCATCTTCGAGTTGCTCTTTTATGTCTCAAATTGAGTGCGCAACAATTTCTTCTTGCATCAATGCATGTCCCCCAGTGGCTCTGCGGTATGTCTGCGGACTTACAACGCTAGAAACTGGTATTCGACACCTGCGGTGGGCACAGCATAGATAATCCATTGCACAGCTTTGTTCTTAATTTCAAACAAATTCTTGCATCAGAAGTCTGCTCTGTCTGGCAAGCTGACCATTTACTCGTGAGTTGTGATGTATCGACCAGCTAAGACTTTGGATGCCACCAGATGGGATCGTTCAAGTTGCCTAAAGGGCATCTCGTGCCATAACGGAAAAAAAAAATCGGATTTTATTGTGGTTTTCAGACAGTTTAGGAAAACTTCTTCGAAGGATATTCATCAAACCCATCTGTGTTTATTTTCAAGAACTGTGTAAATGTAAACACACAAAAAGAACTTACAATGTCCTAAAAGGCAGAAGAACGTAATAACATCTGCAAGGCTTGCCATCTTTGACGTTGAGAAGTAGCAGCCATTTTGATATGGGTTATTTTTCACATTTCGTTATGTTGGTTTTGAGTGACCAGTTCAAAACCTGTTACTTTCCAACGTGAAACAAACTGGATTCAAACTGGATTGCCACCATAATAACTGTGGACATCGGTATTGCATTTGATTTAATGATTCTTTTTTTGCTGACTTTGTAGGTCATCCCATCATCTAATTAACTATGGTTAATTTTCTGAATGCTTTCGTTCGAGGCAGGACTTTTTATTTTCTGTTATCTTTCTTTTCCTTCGTTCTCTTTGGTGTTCTTAGATCCTAGCAAACTTTGTGCATCAAGAGCCACACTTTACGAAATGAACCAGTAACTTACAGAGGATGGATTCAGATTGATGACTCGTTCAACTGAGCCAGTAACCTACAGAGGATGGATCCAGATTGATGACTCGTTCAACTGAGCCAGTAACCTACAGAGGATGGATCCAGATTGATGACTCGTTCAACTGAGTCAGTAACCTACAGAGGATGGATCCAGATTGATGACTCGTACAACTGAGCCAGTAACCTACAGAGGATGGATCCAGATTGATGACTCGTTCAACTGAGCCAGTAACTTACAGAGGATGGATCTAGATTGATGACTCATACAACTGAGCCAGTAACCTACAGAGGATGGATCCAGATTGATGACTCGTTCAACTGAGCCAGTAACTTACAGAGGATGGATCTAGATTGATGACTCATACAACTGAGCCAGTAACCTACAGAGGATGGATCCAGATTGATGACTCGTACAACTGAGCCAGTAACCTACAGAGGATGGATCCAGATTGATGACTCGTTCAACTGAGCCAGTAACCTACAGAGGATGGATCCAGATTGATGATTCGTACAAATGAGCCAGGAATGCGTGGTCAAGAAAATATACTTGAAACAAGATTTAAAAGTCAAGTGATTCCCGCTTAACAAAAACGTTAAACAGGAAGCAAAGTGAATCAGAGTGAAATATTGGCGGTTTTTAGTATAAAAAAAGAAACGTATGGGAAATAGTTTATACAGAAGTTCTGGAGAACGAATGATGTGGTGAAGCCAATAGACCAGTTCTATATAGAGCGACATGCACAAAGTTTTGGCCTTGTCATAATCACATCTTGTTTATTGTTTATAACAGTACAAGGTTTGAGTGAACATTAATATGGCATGGAGTAGCTTCCCGCCTATATTAATAAAGGTAAGATTCCCAAGGAATGAGAGAATCCAAAGTTCCATGATGTTGGACAAACTTAAATCCACATTGGATTGTCATAGATGTTGTACTAGGGACAGGATAACTTGTAAAAAGAAGGAAGGAGCATGTGTGATGGTCCCGAAACAAATACGATAAGTTTTATTGTTTATAACAGTTAGTTTCTTGAGTAAGTGTTAAGGTGTTGTAACAACAAACAACGGTAGAAATTAGTTCCTATAATGCATCAGAGACGATTCTAAGAAGTTCACTGTTCTTGAGACAAGTGTACAAAGTAGGTCTTATGCCGTACTAACACACCTGAACCGGAAAAGCATAAGTCTCATTAATTAATTAACCTGTTCAGTGCCGTAGACGAGATAACTCGTCTAAGCCGATCGGTAACATAGTTCCACGGGCGAGTTAATTCGTTCTCAATAATACCTAATTTCAACGCTAGATGTCAGCACCATACATGCATTTGACCTACTTACAAACTGTTTCACTTTCGATCCAAAATGGCGACACGAAAAAAGTTACAAAATGAAGAAGCATTAGAGTTGTATTGTAGCAGCTGAAATACTTGGCATTCAACATGTTAATATTCAATTAAGTTAATTATTAAACATTGCCTTTCTGAAATTTTATAGGGAGTTGTTTAATAAATAAAGATGTTAATACTGACTTATATAGTGCTATAAAGTTATGGTCACGTGTTCTAAAACTTAGTCTCACTTATAAGTGTCCAGCGTTTTCAGGATGTTTTGTGAATATCAGATACATTTTTCATATACGATCTTTATCATTGGGAAGACGACTTATAATTTGTCACAGATGATTAATTAACATTTAAATAGAGCTGTAATTTTATTACATGTTTATTTACTTGTCATTCTATCTTTCCGAAGGTCTACGTTTACTTTGGCCACCTGGTGATAGTTTATGCCCTTTCATTTGCCTGTTGTCTGGCTTTCGAGGCACCGTTTTATCGTCTCCAAAAACTGGTTCTTAGTCGACATTATCAGAAGAATGAACAAACAAAGTGTTGATGTGTCAAACATCGATTCTTCAACAAAGTGTTACCTTACAAGATTCGAGGCTAAATCTCGAGGTGTTGGTGCATTACAAATATCGCCGCTAGGGGTTAAGGAAAACAAAATGTGTTAAAACGTAATGATATCAGTATTCTGATTTGTGATAAGCGTAAAAAATATCAGATTTTTGTTGTTGTTGCATTTTAGGGCGAAATAACTTCATTTTCACTGACGTTTTGATTTCGGATTTCATGTTGTAAATAAATGGAACATGTGAATGTTAATAAATAATGTTAAAAATTTAAGAGACGTGTTGTTCGAAACGAAATCAATAATATTTACATCGGCATCACAAAAATAAAATACAAGTTTCGATACACAGCATACTGTGACACATCTCGGTGTTTATAATAATTTTCGTTAACAACAGTCCTACATTGAGGAGAGTAAAACCGTAACTGAAACCCGGTAAGACCAACATTGTGACAAGTAGATTGGTTTGGAAACATTTCTTGAAACTATTAATATTATACAATGAGTTTAATACCACTTTAACTGTTTGAGTTACTGAAGAGTAGAAGTCACATATAGAATAATTATAAGTAATCAAAATAACAAAGATGTTGATATAGAGAGTGACTTACATAACAACGTTTAGAGTATAAGTTATTCATCAGGTGATTTATACAACAATGTTTAGAGTATAAGTTGTTCATCAGGTGATTTATTCAACAATGTTTAGAGTCTAAGTTGTTCATCAGGTGATTTATACAACAATGTTTAGAGTATAAGTTATTCATCAGGTGATTTATACAACAATGTTTAGAGTATAAGTTGTTCATCAGGTGATTTATTCAACAACGTTTAGAGTATAAGTTGTTCACCAGGTGATTTATACAACAATGTTTAGAGTATAAGTTGTTCATCAGGTGATTTATTCAACAACGTTTAGAGTATAAGTTGTTCATCAGGTGATTTATACAACAATGTTTAGAGTATAAGTTATTCATCAGGTGATTTATACAACAATGTTTAGAGTATAAGTTGTTCATCAGGTGATTTATTCAACAACGTTTAAAGTATAAGTTGTTCATCAGGTGATTTATACAACAATGTTTAGAGTATAAGTTGTTCACCAGGTGATTTATACAACAATGTTTAGGGTCTAAGTTGTTCATCAGGTGATTTATACAACAATGTTTAGAGTATAAGTTATTCATCAGGTGATTTATACAACAATGTTTAGAGTATAAGTTGTTCATCAGGTGATTTATTCAACAACGTTTAGAGTATAAGTTGTTCATCAGGTGATTTATACAACAATGTTTAGAGTATAAGTTGTTCATCAGGTGATTTATACAACAACGTTTAGAGTCTAAGTTGTTCATCAGGTGATTTATTCAACAACGTTTAGAGTCTTAGTTGTTCATCAGGTGATTTATACAACAATGTTTAGAGTATAAGTTATTCATCAGGTGATTTATACAACAATGTTTAGAGTATAAGTTATTCATCAGGTGATTTATACAACAATGTTTAGACTCTAGGTTGTTCATCAGGTGATTTATACAACAACGTTTAGAGTATAAGTTGTTCACCAGGTGATTTATACAACAACGTTTAGAGTATAAGTTGTTCACCAGGTGATTTATACAACAACGTTTAGAGTATAAGTTGTTCATCAGGTGATTTATACAACAATGTTTAGAGTATAAGTTATTCATCAGGTGATTTATACAACAATGTTTAGAGTATAAGTTATTCATCAGGTGATTTATACAACAATGTTTAGAGTATAAGTTGTTCATCAGGTGATTTATACAACAACGTTTAGAGTCTTAGTTGTTCATCAGGTGATTTATTCAACAATGTTTAGAGTATAAGTTGTTCATCAGGTGATTTATACAACAATGTTTAGAGTATAAGTTGTTCATCAGGTGATTTATACAACAACGTTTAGAGTCTTAGTTGTTCATCAGGTGATTTATTCAACAATGTTTAGAGTCTAAGTTGTTCATCAGGTGATTTATACAACAACGTTTAGAGTATAAGTTATTCATCAGGTGATTTATACAACAATGTTTAGACTCTAGGTTGTTCATCAGGTGATTTATACAACAATGTTTAGAGTATAAGTTATTCATCAGGTGATTTATACAACAATGTTTAGAGTATAAGTTGTTCATCAGGTGATTTATTCAACAACGTTTAGAGTATAAGTTGTTCACCAGGTGATTTATACAACAATGTTTAGAGTATAAGTTGTTCATCAGGTGATTTATTCAACAATGTTTAGAGTCTAAGTTGTTCATCAGGTGATTTATACAACAATGTTTAGAGTATAAGTTGTTCATCAGGTGATTTATACAACAATGTTTAGAGTATAAGTTGTTCATCAGGTGATTTATTCAACAACGTTTAAAGTATAAGTTGTTCATCAGGTGATTTATACAACAATGTTTAGAGTCTTAGTTGTTCATCAGGTGATTTATACAACAACGTTTATTTCTTCGTGGAACAATCTTAATGATTGGCGAATGTGCAACAACATAAACAAGTGTTTAAAATAATCGTCGTAATGGTTTATTCTTTCATGGAACAATTTTAATGATTGGCGAATGTGCAATAACATAAACAAGTGTTTAAAATAATCGTCGTACTGGTTTATTCTTTCATGGAACAATTTTAATGATTGACGAATGTGCAATAACATAAAGAAATGTTTAAAATAATCATCGTACTGGTTTATTCTTTCAAGAAACAATTTTAATGATTGGCGAATGTGCAATAACATAAACAAGTGTTTAAAATAATAGTCATACTGGTTTATTTTTTCATGGAACAGTTTTAATATTTGACGAATGTGCAATAACATAATCAAGTGTTTAAAATAATCGTTGTACTGGTTTATTCTTTTATGGAACAATCTTAATGACTGGCGAATGTGCAATAACATAAACAAGTGTTTAAAATAATCGTTGTACTGCTTTATTCTTTCATGGAACGATCTTAATGATTGGCGAATGTGCAATAACATAAACAAGTGTTTAAAATAATCGTCGTACTTGTTTATTCTTTCATGGAACAATTTTAATGATTGACGAATGTGCAATAACATAAACAAATATTTAAAATAATCGTTGTACTGGTTTATTCTTTCATGGAACAATTTTAATGATTGGCGAATGTGCAATAACATAAAGAAATGTTTAAAATAATCGTTGTACTGGTTTATTCTTTTATGGAACGATCTTAATGATTGGTGAATGCGCAATAACATAAACAAGTGTTTAAAATAATCGTCGTACTGGTTTATTCTTTTATGGAACAATTTTAATTATTAGCGAATGTGCAATAACATAAGGAAATGTTTAAAATAATGGTCGTACTGGTTTATTCTTTCATGGAACAATTTTATTGATTGGTGAATGTGCAATAACGTAAACAAGTGTTTAAAATAATCGTTGTACTGGTTTATTCTTTTATGGAACAATTTTAATGATTTGCGAATGTGCAATAACATAAAGAAATGTTTAAAATAATCGTCGTACTGGTTTATTCTTTCATGGAACAATTTTAATGATTGGCGAATGTGCAATAACGTAAACAAATGTTTAAAATAATCGTCGTACTGGTTTATTCTTTCATGGAACAATTTTAATGATTGGCGAATGTGCAATAACATAAACAAGTGTTTAAAATAATAATCATAGTGGTTTATTTTTTCATGGAACAGTTTTAATAATTGACGAATGTGCAATAACATAATCAAGTGTTTAAAGTAATCGTTGTACTGGTTTATTCTTTTATGGAACGATCTTAATGATTGGTGAATGCGCAATAACATAAACAAGTGTTTAAAATTATCGTCGTACTGGTTTATTCTTTTTTTCTGGAACAATTTTAATTATAAGCGAATGTGCAATAACATAAGGAAATGTTTAAAATAATGGTCGTACTGGTTTATTCTTTCATGGAACAATTTTATTGATTGGTGAATGTGCAATAACGTAAACAAGTGTTTAAAATAATCGTCGTACTGGTTTATTCTTTCATGGAACAATTTTAATGATTGGCGAATGTGCAATAACGTAAACAAATGTTTAAAATAATCGTCGTACTGGTTTATTCTTTCATGGAACAATTTTATTGATTGGTGAATGTGCAATAACATAAACAAGTGTTTAAAATAATCATCGTACTGGTTTATTCTTTCATGGAATGATCTTAATGATTGGCGAATGTGCAATAACATAAACAAGTGTTTAAAATAATCGTCGTACTGGTTTGTTCTTTCATGGAATGGATCTTAATGATTGGCGAATGTGCAATAACATAAACAAGTGTTTAAAATAATCGTCGTACTGGTTTATTCTTTCATGGAACAATTTTAATAATTGGCGAATGTGCAATAACATAAAGAAATGTTTAAAATAATCATCGTACTGGTTTATTCTTTCAAGAAACAATTTTAATTATTGGCGAATGTGCAATAACATAAACAAGTGTTTAAAATAATAGTCATACTGGTTTATTTTTTCATGGAACAGTTTTAATAATTGACGAATGTGCAATAACATAATCAAGTGTTTAAAATAATCGTTGTACTGGTTTATTCTTTTATGGAACGATCTTAATGATTGGCAAATGTGCACTAACATAAACAAGAGTTTAAAATAATCGTCGTACTGGTTAATTCTTTTATGGAACAATCTTAATGACTGGCGAATGTGCAATAACATAAACAAGTGTTTAAAATAATCGTTGTACTGCTTTATTCTTTCATGGAACGATCTTAATGATTGGCGAATGTGCAATAACATAAACAAGTGTTTAAAATAATCGTCGTACTTGTTTATTCTTTCATGGAACAATTTTAATGATTGACGAATGTGCAATAACATAAACAAATATTTAAAATAATCGTTGTACTGGTTTATTCTTTCATGGAACAATTTTAATGATTGGCGAATGTGCAATAACATAAAGAAATGTTTAAAATAATCGTTGTACTGGTTTATTCTTTTATGGAACGATCTTAATGATTGGTGAATGCGCAATAACATAAACAAGTGTTTAAAATAATCGTCGTACTGGTTTATTCTTTTATGGAACAATTTTAATTAGTAGCGAATGTGCAATAACATAAGGAAATGTTTAAAATAATGGTCGTACTGGTTTATTCTTTCATGGAACAATTTTATTGATTGGTGAATGTGCAATAACGTAAACAAGTGTTTAAAATAATCGTTGTACTGGTTTATTCTTTTATGGAACAATTTTAATGATTTGCGAATGTGCAATAACATAAAGAAATGTTTAAAATAATAGTGATACTGGTTTATTCTTTCATGAAACAATTTTAATGATTGGCGAATGTGCAATAACGTAAACAAATGTTTAAAATAATCGTCGTACTGGTTTATTCTTCCATGGAACAATTTTAATGATTGGCGAATGTGCAATAACATAAACAAGTGTTTAAAATAATAATCATAGTGGTTTATTTTTTCATGGAACAGTTTTAACAATTGACGAATGTGCAATAACATAATCAAGTGTTTAAAGTAATCGTTGTACTGGTTTATTCTTTTATGGAACGATCTTAATGATTGGTGAATGCGCAATAACATAAACAAGTGTTTAAAATAATCGTCGTACTGGTTTATTCTTTTATGGAACAATTTTAATTATTAGCGAATGTGCAATAACATAAGGAAATGTTTAAAATAATGATCGTACTGGTTTATTCTTTCATGGAACAATTTTATTGATTGGTGAATGTGCAATAACGTAAACAAGTGTTTAAAATAATCGTTGTACTGGTTTATTCTTTTATGGAACAATTTTAATGATTTGCGAATGTGCAATAACATAAAGAAATGTTTAAAATAATCGTCGTACTGGTTTATTCTTTCATGGAACAATTTTAATGATTGGCGAATGTGCAATAACGTAAACAAATGTTTAAAATAATCGTCGTACTGGTTTATTCTTTCATGGAACAATTTTATTGATTGGTGAATGTGCAATAACGTAAACAAGTGTTTAAAATAATAGTCATACTGGTTTATTCTTTCATGGAACAATTTTAATTATTGATGAATGTGCAATAACATAAACAAGTGTTTAAAATAATCATCGTACTGGTTTATTCTTTCATGGAATGATCTTAATGATTGGCGAATGTGCAATAACATAAACAAGTGTTTAAAATAATCGTCGTACTGGTTTATTCTTTCATGGAAAAATTTTAATGATTGACGAATGTGCAATAACATAAACAAATGTTTAAAATAATCGTCGTACTGGTTTGTTCTTTCATGGAATGATCTTAATGATTGGCGAATGTGCAATAACATAAACAAGTGTTTAAAAAATAATCATATTGGTTTATTCTTTCACGGAATGATCTTAATGATTGGCGAATGTGCAATAACGTAAACAAGTGTTTAAAATAATAGTCATACTGGTTTATTCTTTCATGGAACAATTTTAATGATTGGCGAATGTGCAATAACATAAACAAGAGTTTAAAATAATCGTCGAACGGGTTTATTCTTTTATGGAACGATCTTAATGATTGGCAAATGTGCAATAACATAAACAAGAGTTTAAAATAATCGTCGTACTGGTTTATTCTTTCATGGAACAATTTTAATGATTGTCGAATGTGCAATAACATAAGCAAGTGTTATAAATAATCATCGTACTGTTTATTCTTACATGGAACAATTTTAATGATTGGCGAATGTGCAATAACATAAACAAGTGTTTAAAATAATCGTCGTACTGGTTTATTCTTTCATGGAAAATTTTAATGATTGTCGAATGTTTAATAACATAAGCAAGTGTGTAAAATAATAGTCATACTATTTTATTCTTTCATGACACAATTTTAATGATTGTCGAATGTGCAATAAAATAAACAAGTGTTTAAAATAATCGTCTTACTGGTTTATTCTTTCATGGAACAATTTTAATGATTGGCGAATGTGCAATAACATAAACAAGTGTTTAAAATAATCGTCGTACTGGTTTATTCTTTCGTGGAACAATTTTAATGATTGGCGAATGTGCAATAACGTAAACAAGTGTTTAAAATAATAGTCATACTGGTTTATTCTTTCATGGAACAATTTTAATGATTGTCGAATGTGCAATAACATAAAGAAGTGTTTAAAATAATCGTCGTACTGGTTTATTCTTTCATGGAACAATTTTAATGATTGGTGAATGTGCAATAACGTAAACAAGTGTTTAAAATAATAGTCATACTGGTTTATTCTTTCATGGAATGATATTAATGATTGGCGAATGTGCAATAACATAAACAAGTGTTTAAAATAATAGTCATACTGGTTTATTCTTTCACGGAATTATCTTAATGATTGGCGAATGTGCAATAACATAAAGAAGTGTTTAAAATAATAGTCATACTGGTTTATTCTTTTATGGAACAATTTTAATAATTGGCAAATGTGCAATAACATAAAGAAATGTTTAAAATAATCGTCGTACTGGTTTATTCTTTCATGGAACAATTTTAATGATTGTCGAATGTGCAATAACATAAGCAAGTGTTTAAAATAACCATAGTACTGGTTTATTATTTCATGGAACAATTTTAATGATTGGCGAATGTGCAATAACATAAACAAGTGTTTAAAATAATAGTGATACTGGTTTATTCTTTCATGAAACAATTTTAATTATTGTCGAATGTGCAATAAAATAAACAAGTGTTTAAAATAATCGTCGTACTGGTTTATTCTTTCATGGAACAATTTTAATGATTGGTGAATGTGCAATAACGTAAACAAGTGTTTAAAATAATAGTCTTACTGGTTTATTCTTTCATGGAATGATATTAATGATTGGCGAATGTGCAATAACATAAACAAGTGTTTAAAATAATAGTCATACTGGTTTATTCTTTCACGGAATGATCTTAATGATTGGCAAATGTGCAATAACATAAAGAAATGTTTAAAATAATCGTCGTACTGGTTTATTCTTTCATGGAACAATTTTAATGATTGTCGAATGTGCAATAACATAAGCAAGTGTTTAAAATAACCATAGTACTGGTTTATTCTTTCATGGAACAATTTTAATGATTGGCGAATGTGCAATAACATAAACAAGTGTTTAAAATAATAGTGATACTGGTTTATTCTTTCATGAAACAATTTTAATGATTATCGAATGTGCAATAAAATAAACAAGTGTTTAAAATAATCGTCGTACTGGTTTATTATTTCATGGAACAATTTTAATGATTGTCGAATGTGCAATAACATAAGCAAGTGTGTAAAATAATAGTCATACTGGTTTATTCTTTCATTAAACAATTTTAATGATTGTCGAATGTGCAATAAAATAAACAAGTGTTTAAAATAATAGTGATACTGGTTTATTCTTTCATGGAACAATTTTAATGATTGTTGAATGTGCAATAACATAAGCAAGTGTTTAAAATAATCGTCGTACTGGTTTATTCTTTCATGGAACAAAACCAAAAACTGTAACTGAGCAGAGAAGAAAGTTATCAATTGTTTAATTTTTCATCATCTGGATTAATTTAATCAACCTGGTTACGAGTCTGGTGATAAGTAGCTTTTGGTTAAACACCAGTTTGTTTACAGAAAAAAAGAACCCCAGTGTTACACAGACGTTTCCATGGAAACATACTTTTAAAATGTTACGTGACATGGATTCAAAGTAAAATAACCTTTTTCCAACTTATAAATAAATATATACTTTAGCTTTGTTGTTTAAACCAAATAATTTCCAGCTGTGGGTACTCTTGCGTGTAGGGATAAAAAAAATTCCAAAGACTTCTTGTTTATTTTGAAGCAGTTAAAATAGATAAAACAAGTATATTGTAATTTGATAAATCACAACTGATGGTTGTTATTGTAATTTCGTGCAATGCTATTCGAGGGCTATCTGCGCTAGCCGTCCCTAATTTAGAAGTGCAAGACTAGAGGGAAGGCAGCTGGTCATCACTACCCTCCGCCAACTATTGAGCTACTCTTTTACCAACGAATAGTGGGATTGACCGTCACATTATAAAACCCCCAAGGCTGAAAGGGCGAGCATGTTTGGTGCGACGGGGATTCGAACCCGCGATCCTCGGATTACGAGTCGAACGCTGAAACCACCTGGCCATGCCGGGCGAAATCACAACTTAATTGGAAAAATATGCCGAGTTTCTTAACTAGTAAGAACTGTTTTATGTCTGGAACTTTAAAGGCGGTTTCGTAGATTAGCAAGTTAAAAAAAAATGATTATTAGTCCGGTTGAGGTGAAGAAAACCAGATGAGGAACTGATAGGTTCCTGTTTTGTTGTTATCCCTGCCCAAACCTCTGTTTTTCACAAAGGGCCAGCGGTATGCTTACCAACTTCAAATTCTAAAATTCGGGGCTCGATTCTCCGAAGTGGAAGGAGTGTAGTTTAAAAACAAGTCGGTAATTTTAGGATTAGAAGTAAACAATATTTGCACTCGAGAAATGGTACAGACGATAAGGAACATTTATAAAACGCTTATGATTATTCATAAGCCTAAAAATCGGTAACAAGATATATTTAAGGAACGTGTTATATTTGCCATTTTACTTCTGACCGAAGAGGTCACCAGAAAGGTCTAGTGCTTTTACACGTTAGAAGAAGTCACAAGTCACATAATTATTAATTGGAATAACAGCAACAAGCTTAAGGAACGGAAGTCTTCTCTACTCCTAAGTGGCACTACGGTATATCTACAGACTTACCTCGCTGTAAACCGGGTTTCGATACCTGCGGTGGGCAGAGCACAGATAGCCCATTGTGCAGCCTTGTGCTTAGCTTGAAAATTAACAAGTAACGAGACGATAAACGTTTTCAATGCGCTGTTTTTTTTTTTCACCACTTTACTCTTCAGTGACCCAAGATGAATGCATGGAACCATAAGGAACCATCATAAGATAATTTCCGAATGGACTAAGACGAGAAATAGTTTGTTTTTCACTTTCCCCGCTTGGGGTCCTTTACTGTAGTAGAGTAGCGTTGCTAACTTTTGACGTTTCGTCAAATATCCGAGTAAATAAACACAGGGCTCTAATTGTCTAACTCGTGTAGTGTATATTGGTTAATAAAAAAACTTTATTACCAGTAACAAACGAACTTATAACAACAAATATGTTCTTTATGGTTTGCGTTTCAGCGGAATGTTCTTGAAGAAGCGGTAAAGCGAAACGGCGAAGTGTGTGATTAAAGAAATACTACAAATTTCTTGGTATAAAGTTGTTTAATCTAGAAAGAAAAATAACAACAACAACAAACATCACCTGTGAAGGTTTCGAAATTCGATTGTTTGTAATAATTATTTATATAGACGGCAGTAGTAAACTCGTGGCCTCTTATAGCAAAGTGAAAATAACACTTCACAATCTCTTTGTTTGAAAATTGCTTCCCATAAAACGTAAAAATTATTTTGCGAAGAGTATTTTTTTTTATCTCTACAACTTACTGCTTTCTTCATTCTTTTTAAATTTTCCAGTAAGCAACATTTTCTCAAGTCGATAAAATGGCGTATCAAAAGCGAGACAACAGACAACTGCCACGACGTAGACAATCAAGAGATGACCCAAATACATATAAAGCTGTTGAAAAGAAACCAAACAAAATCATTCAATGTGAAAATATAAATATATTAAAAAAAACTCAATATAATATTTGGCAAAAATGTTCTCAAACATTTTAAATCATATTTAAATATGTGTCAATAAACGCCACATTTTACCCTCCAAAAATCGCACAACAATAACACAGCAAACTGAGAAACCGGTATCAGAATCGCGCTTACGGCCCTTTTCTATGTGAAGATTTTCTATGTATTAATCCGCTTCGTACAACACGGGTGTATCCCTCCCCCGACCCCGGTGACACAGCTGTATGTCTGTGGACTTACGCTGCTAGAAACCAATTTTCCATACTCTTCGTTGGTCGTGCATAGATAGTCCATTGTGTAGTTTAAGTCCAAACAAACAAAACAAACAACTCACGTCTCGTTTGTATTTCACGTCGTCGGTTAGACTATGCTTTATCAGACGACTAGGCATCTTGGCTTTACCTCTGTAACGTTGTTTCTATTGAAATAAAAGCTTCGTCTTAAGGCTGTCGTTTTCATCTCAGACCCTTCCCTTCTGAGACTTTCTGCAATACATTTAGTATCAGGATGATGTTTTTGTTTAAACGTTTATTCAAATGGTTCGATTGCACACAAAAGTATATGAGTTAATATTCAGCAATTTGACCGTTATGCCTTCATGCGCAAAAGCATGAGTTCCTGTTTCATTTTCAAGTTGCGTACGGTGTGCAAAATTTGAATAATATGTCATGGAAATGTAAAATTGATTTGAGTTACTCATGTAGATGGAGTTATTTCTTGTTCATGGTAGCAACGTTGCTTAAGGCACATGGGATATTTTTGCAACTGACCACTGTGTCGTGAATTCTCAACTTTTACAAAACGGCGTATTTTGCTTATCATGGCTTGGTTTCGACTTGTTGCGGGTATTTTTGTAGGTGGTCCTGGTACATTAAGTTGATCCACATTCACTTACTTTCTAAAAAAAACATTAAGTTTAAGAAATATCCTTCTCTTCGAAATTATAAATCACCAAAATGAAGACAGTTTTATAATCTAAGTATACGAATACTTTGCATCGAAAAGGACTGTTACGTAACTTCCCCAAAGCGATCAGTTTTAAGTGGCGGCGCACTATTTACTGGACGCCAAGCAATATCAAAATGTAGTCTTCATACATAGCGTTCCACCACGATTTTAAACCGGCTGTTATGGTGACGTAACTCTTCACTCAAAATGAATTTAATATAACATAGTCAGCCATGTATAAGTAAATATTAAGAAACCATAACGGCATTCCAAAGGAAATGATTGTGAAGTTCTGGTTACATTAGAACACATATAAAACCGCATTTATAAAAGAAATATAGACACCAAAGTTTATATTCATGTAAATAAAATTCCTATGTTTGAACATAAGACTCTTTCTGGTTGAAAAATGTTCTAATGTAGAGAGCTTCGGGTTCTAACTGTCGTTATTCAATGATAAGCTGGACGCAGACTTCTGTGACAAAAGCTGACATAAATTGAAATCTGCGTAATAATACTTGCAAATAAATAATTAATGGAATTGTCTTATGATGTAGAACTCAAAAGTCACTTGTCGTTGGATACATAGGATATAATGTTACTTTGTCGTACATAACCGTTGTTAACCATGGATGAAGACTTGTCAAGTTACTCTATCACGTACAACTACTACTGTAACCATGGACGAAGAAGGTAGACTTGTCAAGTTACTCTATCACGTACAACTAGTACTGTAACCATGGGTGAAGAAGGTAGACTTGTTAGGTAACTCTACCATGCACAACTACTACTGTAACCATGGGTGAAGAAGGTAAACTTGTTAGGTTACTTTACCATGTACAACTACTACTGTAACCATGGGTGAAGAAGGTAGACTTGTTAGGTCACTCTACCATGTACAACTACTACTGTAACCATGGGCAAAGAAGGTAGACTTGTCAAGTTACTCTATCACGTACAACTACTACTGTAACCATGGGAGAAGAAGGTAGACTTGTCAGGTTACTCTACCACGTACAACTACTACTGTAACCATGGGCAAAGAAGGCAAACTTGTCAAGTTACTCTATCACGTACAACTACTACTGTAACCATGGGTGGGGAAGGTAGACTTGTAATGCCACCCTGCTTCTACAACCACTGTAACCAAGTGTCAATTGGGTGAAATTCCAATGTCACTCTATGGGAAATATTAACTTGTTTATTACGTAATCACCAGGAGGCCCGGGATGGCCAGATGTGTTAAGGCGCTCGACGTGTAATTTGAGGATCACGGGTTTGAATCCCCGTCGCACGAAACATGCTCACCCTTTTAACCGTGGGGGCGTTATAATGTGACGGTCAATCCCACTATTCGTTGGTTAAAAAGCAGCCCAAGAGTTGTCGGTGGGTGGTGGTGACTAGCTGACTTCCCTCTCGTCTTAAACTGTTAAATTAGGGACGGCTAGCGCAGATAGCCCTCGTGTAGCTTTGCGCGAAATTCAGAAACAAACAAACGTAATCACCTTACCGATATAAAACAACAACAACAACAACAACAAAAACAACAACATACTTACAAATGTATAATGATTTGCATCGATCCTGTCGTGGAGTGCAGCCATGTACACCCATTGGAACAATGGGTGTATAAAGTAGACCTCCAGTGTTATTCTGCTTAATGGTATCAGGCACTTCCAGGACAGAATTTTGTTGACAATACCTAACAAACAGAAACAGAAAACCCGATACAACAACTTTTCTACGTTTTTTTTATGAATGGTCTTGTGGCATTTAGGTTTTTATTTCAGAATAAATTGAAACCAATATAAAGAAAGCCATAAAAATGGTAAAAAGACCACCGTTGACGCGTTTTATTAGTTATCGTAATATTTATGTTTATAGTTAGGAAATTTATCTCTTTACAAATCTTCAGGGCCATAATGCAAAGTTTTCGTTGTCTATTTTTGAAACAAAGATTCGCGAATTTTCTTCCGTAAAGATGATGTGGCCCGGCATAGACAGGTGGTTGACGCGTTCGACTCGTAATTCAAATGTCGCGGGTTCGAATCCTCGTCACACCAAACATGTTCGCCCTTTCAGCCGTGGAAGTCTTATAGTGTGACGGTCATTCCCACTATTCGTTGGTAAAATACTAATCCAAGAGTTGGCGGTGGGTGGTGATGATTAGCTGCCTTTCATTTAGTGTTACACGACTAAATCAGGGACGACTAGCGCAGATAATCTTTGTGTAGCTTTGCGCGAATTCAAAAACAAACAAGCAAGCAAAGATGATTTATTTAACATAACCGTGTTTGTTTGTTTGTTGTTTCTTGTTTTTAGTAGCGAATAAACATAGTGGCTCAGTGGTAACCTTAAGTTCTCATAACGCTACAATTTGCGGAACTGAATAAATGGCTCCTTTCGTAGCTTTGAGTGAAAACAGACAACTTTTGTGATAAATGTTTTCAGTTTCATAACAGTTCTAAAATAATTGCGAGTTCAAATGATCAGATTGCACGTTATGAAACACTTCACAGAGTGGCTTAACACTTGTTTGAATCATGCTTTCCGTTAGTATTGGCATTAAAGTTGTAAGATATTGTAATCTATAAAGAACTTATTAAAAACTGGATGTCACATGTCAGTAGTTATCACAAGCCTGCCATTTTAGCCGTGGGAGCGTTATAATGTTACGGCCAATCCCATTATTCGTTGATAATATTCGCCCAAGAGTTGGCGGTGGGTGGTGATGACTAGCTGCCTTCCCTCTAATCTTACACTGCTAAATTACGGACGGGTAGCGCAGATAGCCCTCGTGTAGCTTTGCGCGAAATTCAAAAACCAACTCCTGAACAACTTGAATGATTATCATATTTAAGGTACAATACGCTCATTACGACGCTGGAAAGCAAACTATTTATCGGTTCCAAATGTGTCTTTTTATGCAGTTTTGTGGATAAGCTAATGTTTTGTTAGGTAAGTTAATGTTTGCATTTTATACAAAAATTCACGAATTTGTGCGAATTATTTAACCACTTCCGTGTCAGGTTTTTGGTTTTTTTTAAACGAGCTCAAAAACGTAAAGATTTTTATTTCGCTTTCTTTACTGCCCGTTTTATATATTAAACCCCTAATATTTTTTTTTTTTGAAAGACTGAGGGTACCAGAGTCATCTCAGGCAAATCGCCCAATGGGTTAAGCAATATTACGTTTCATTTTTGTTATAACAAATATATGAAAAATACAAAAGTTGACATATAGTAATTGAGTGATTTAACTTTCGTTGCTATCTTTGTGGCAAAATATGTAATTTATTTCGTTTTTGTACCCTACTCAGGCCTGGCATGGCCTAGCGCGTTAAGGCGTGCGCTTCGTAATCTGAGGGTCGCGGGTTCGCGCCCGAGTCGCGCCAAACATGCTCGCCCTCCCAGCCGTGGGGGCGTTATAATGTTACGGTCAATCCCACTTTTCGTTGGTAAAAGAGTAGCCCAAGAGTTGGCGGTGGTTATGGCTAGCTGCCTTCCCTCTAGTCTTACACTGCTAAATTAGGGACGGCTAGCACAGATAGCCCTCGAGTTGCTTTGTGCGAAATTCCTAAAACAAACATTGTACCCTACTCACAGAACCTACCTCCTTGTCCAGTGATGCAGACTATCGTTACCCAGGCAACGCCCAACGTCCACGCGATACGATGTGTTGCAGCATACAATACAACTGCGGGTCGGTGTTGTTCAGCTCCATTGTTCCAAGAATAAACTCCGTACACAGAAGCCATACCAAAAGTGACCGCAAGAAGCCATCCTAGTATCTTGACGTTCTATATATATTGTAACAAACATAATAATAAAGTTGTAAATATCTAACAATTTTTGTTTTAATATGTTTTGTAACGGATTTAACGTTATAAGTTTATTTGAATACCTACGTTTTCTTTTTGCATGTGACATATTGTTAGCTGTGTATTGCGCAAGTTCGGCCTGTTCTGTAAATTTGTAGAAGATTCTTGAGAGTAAGAATCAACAATATTTGCTTTTAAAACGACAGCTCATTTTCGAGCACTCTTGAAACTCTGAGAAACTCGCATGATTCATATAAAAGCACTTAGCCGAGAAACAGTAATAGTAGAATATTACTGGACGGCTACAGTCAATAGTTATAGGCCTCGTAAGCTATAATTGTGATTAACGCCCATTCATTAGAGCTGAGGGACAAAAATAACTAGATTTGGTAATATTAAGGACTAAAATGGTAGCTATAAGCTTTTAATTTAGAATTTAGCTGCGTAACGTATAACAATAGATTAGGCTTAGTATGTACAGTGCGTCCCGTAAGTCCCTACCCATACATATATCTTATGTATCCAGTGTATCTGTGTGCTGTCCCTCATTCTCGCTGCATAATATCATGCGACGCCATGTTCTGTGAGACATTTTCCTCAACAAAGCAGGGGTTATTGTTTCGAATGCCACGGTAACAGCTGCCTTCAACTCATTATTAGTATTATTGAATATAACATAATAACATATGGATGGGTAGGGACTTACAAACCACCATGTATAACAGTTCGTTAGGCTTAGTTATAATTAATCTTGCAGTGAGATTGTAAGATAAATTAAATTCATTGTTTTATTTAACAAATACAATCTAAAAACTAGTCAACTGTCAAACTTAGGCTTGACAGGCTACTTGCACTGTATCGAGTGCTTGTTTTAATTCTACAAACAACGCAATGGACAGAAGAATATTACGTAGTTCAGAAAACAAAACCAAAACCATAATAAAAACCTAAACAGTTTTCTTAACTACGTGCTTGAGTCAAAGGTACAAATATAACTGACTAAACGAAAAAAATCTTAAAATATTCCAAAGCAGATAGAAAGCACGTTTTGTGTCTGCATATAACACATATATGCAATAGCTATTTATAATTCTGAACTGGTAGACCAGAGGGAGGATAGCTAGTAAAAATATATGTAAATAAAATCACTCGAGCACTATTTTTGCAACACATCCATGACCTTAAAGCGCAGGAACACACGATTTGTAGTCTTGCATTCTAAATACTTAGTCGCGTATGGTCCATGTCTGTGGAAAATATTGTTATTGAATGTGGGGGGGGTTGTTACATATTTTATTCAGTGTTAGATTTGTATATGGATCAAAAATAACATATCATTAAGGTTATGCAATACGGAAGTGAATTTCATGTGCTATTTGATAAGAGGCATGGCGTGGCCTGGTGGTAAGTGTGATAAACTCGCAATCTGTTGTTCTCGGGCTAGAAACCCTTCACAGAACAGACTTTCCATTTTAGCCGTGGTGGTGTTACAGTCAATCCCACTGTTTATTGGTTTGTATGTTTTCTTATTGCAAAGCCACATCGGGCTATCTGCTGAGCCCATTGAAGGGAATCGAACCCCTAATTTTAGCGTTGTAAATCCGCATACATACTGCTGTACTAGCGGGGGACCTATTTGTTGAGTAACCGAAGGGTATTACTTACTCCCTCTGATTTATTGTTTCACAATTATAGATTCGAGTACGTTTTTTTTTTGTTTAATTGAACAAAACAATCTGATAACAATTGTACAAGAAGGACTAGAAATTTGATAACTTACGTTTGAAAATTTCACCTGTGGATGTTTCCAGTAAGCGTATCCAAGAAGTAGACCAATAGCAAATGGTCCGAGATGTGTGTACGGCAGGAAGTACACATTACGAGCGAACTGTTCTTGTTGTCTATATGACAGAACAGAGATCAAGTTACAAATCCCACGTGTCTATCCATCTATATTTCTGTCTGTTTATCTATCTACTTGTCTGTCTGTTTACAAATCTATTTGTCTACCTGTATCTGTTTATAAGTCTATTTGTCTATCTATCTGTTTACCTGTATGTCTGTTTGTAAGTCTATTTGTCTGTCCTGTCTGTCTATCTGTTTACCTGTATCTATTTACGTCTATTTGTTTATCTGTGTTTACAAATCTATTTGTCTATCTATCTGTTTACCTATATGTCTGTTTGTAAGTCTATTTGTCTGTCTGTCTATCTGTTTAAGTCTATTTGTTTATCTATCTGCTTACCTGTCTGTCTCTTTACAAATCTATTAGTCTATCTATCTGTTTACCTGTATCATTTTAAGTCTATTTGTTTATCTGTGTTTACAAATCTATTTATCTATCTATCTGTTTACCTGTCTGTCTCTTTACAAATCTATTTGTTTATTTATCTGTTTACCTGTATCAGTTTAAGTCTATTTGTTTATCTGTGTTTACAAATCTATTTATCTATCTATCTGTTTACCTGTCTGTCTCTTTACAAATCTATTTGTTTATTTATCCATCTATCTGTGAGATTGTATGTATTTCATCACGCACATTCTAATATGTCTTTACTCCACTATCTGCTGTTTAACACGATATTTATACTTAACTTTTGTTTATTTTAACAAAACGAACATTACCTCAGATCAGGATTTACAAACAACGCAGATGGAGGTAATTGTTTGAAGTGGGTGACCAGTGCTAAAGATAACGCAGATGCTAACACAAAGGCGATATTCATGAAGATACCAATAACAGTTTTGTTCCTGAAAAACAAACAAATGTTACGTAGAATTCTGTCACAAGTTAGAATCTTAAAAAAGGAAATTCAGTAAAACTGGCTGAATTATTCACTTAACACTTATTTTACCTTGCGAATAAATACCTCTTTACCATTTACGCTTTGTTTTGTTTTTGACAAAACCACAGTCTGGAAAAAAATATATACAAATGCGAGTTTAATGAAACTTTTGTATTATCAAATAATTTTCGAATTTAAAATGAAACCAGAAGAAATAATGACGTCATTAACAGCTGACATCAAATGATTCCGATAGCCATATAGTTTTAACTCATGACCAACGTGGGGAATCAAATCTCGAATTTTAGAGTCGCTGTAATTTCCGAAACCAACCGCTGGCCCACAGAGTGGGACATCTTTGGGTCCTGTTGAAAGACGTGTGAAAAGCACCTCGTAATCTTGCAGTTCGGTTTCATAGGTTTCAGCCCGACGTACATTCAATGTCACCGCCGCCTCAACCATTTATGTACTTGTTGGGTTTTTTTTTATGTTAATACAACGATTTTTGGAACTGTTAACTGTCCCTAACAATTACATTAAACGAGATACGGTTCTAAAAAATAAGTCGCTGCCTAACTCAACCAGTCTCGTGATATTTATATTTACTAACAGAGACCGCTTCGTGAAGAATTGGCGAAACGCTCGATTCGAAATCTACGGATCGCGAATTCGAATTCTATCATCAAACACAGTTATTGTTTTCAGCCATGGGACGTTATAATGTGATGGTTCATACCACTATTTATTGGTAAAAGAGTAACCCAAGAGCTGACGGTGGGTGTTGTTGAATAACTGCTTTCACTCTAGTCTATCACTATTAAATCAGGAAGGGCTAATGCAAATAGATTTCGACTAGCTTTACGCGAAATTCAACAAACCGGCAATCAGACCAATTGTATCTCAAGACGGCTGGTATGGGTATTAAAACTTTTATTAGAGTAGAGAACAACGTTTCGACTTTCTTAGGTCATCTTCAGGTTAACAGTGCTCACACTTTCAGCCGTGAGGGCGTTATAATGTTAGATCAATCCTACTATTCGTTGGTAAAATAGTCCAAGAGTTGGCGGTGGGTGGTGATGACTAGCTGCCTTCCATCTAGTCTTACCTACTAAATTAGGAAAGGCTAGCGTTGGTAGTTCTTGTGTCCTTTTGCGCAAAATAATCCAAAACAAACCAGTCCTTTGCACAGTGAATTCCGTTCGTGTTGAATGCATGTTTTTTAACCAATAGCACAAGCGGACACTGTATAATATTTATGAAATACACTGCTGGCCAATGAACATAAAGAAAACATATGCATTTTGCATTGTTAGACTCAACCACTTATTTGAGTAGAGCTTCGAAAGATGAAAATAAGAAAAGGGAAAAAAAACAAACATTTTTAGCATTTAGTAGGGGAAAATGTGAACACTATGAAATTAGCCTAAATACTAGCTGGTCAAAAGTTTAAGACCATAATGAAAAGAAGCGTTAATCGGTAAACATGTAACGAAATTTAGTCATTTGTGTTCAAGCATAAGCGTTGTCAACATCTCCCACTGACATCTGCTGTGTTACATTGGATAAAAACATGGCAAGCGCTAAAATGTTAACAAAGTTTGAACGTGGCAGAATTGTTGAGCTGCAAAAGCAAGGTATCTCTTAACGTGCCATCACTGGTGAGATTAGGCGAAGTAAAACTGCTGTTGTAAATTTCTTAAAAGACCCTGAGGGTTATGGAACGAGAATTTCAAATGGTCTGCCCAAGAAAATTTCGCCGACGTTGAGGAGGATTCGACGGGTTATCCAGCAAGACACCAGCCGATCGTCGAACCACATTAAGGCCCTTACAGACACAGAATGCAGTCCAAGACCAATAAGACGGCATCTACGAGAGAAAGGCTTTAAAAACCGTAAACGTCTTCAAAGGCCACACCTCCTTCCACACCACGAAACAGCTCGGTTAAACGTTGCTGAGAAGCACCAAACATGGGGCGTAGAAAAGTGGACGAAGGTTTTGTTCTCTGATGAAAAAAAAATTAACCTGGATGGTCCAGATGGCTTCCAACGTTACTGGCACGATAAGGATATCACACCGGAGACATTTTCTACACGACACAGTAGAGGAGGTTCCATCATGATCTGGGGTGCTTTCTCCTTCTATGGAACAATGGAGCTTCAGGTTATACAGGGGCGTCAAACAGCAGCTGGCTACATTGGCATGTTGGAGAGAGCATCCTTGTTGACTGAAGGCCCTCGCTTGTTTGGAAATGACTGGATCTTTCAGCAGGACAACGCTGCAATCCACAATGCCCGCAGGACAAAGGACTTTTTCATGGCAAATAACGAGATTCTTTTGGACCATCCAGCGTGTTTCCCGAACTGAACCCCATTGAAATTTTTTTTTGGGAGTGGATGGGAAGGGAAGTCTATAGGAATGGACGTCAATTCCAAACAGTGCATGATCTTCGTGAAGCCATCTTCACCACTTGGAATAACATACCAGCCAGCCTTCTGAAAACACTTATATCGATCATGTCAAAGTGAATGTTTGCAGTTACTCGCAATGACGGCCGTGCAACTCACCACTGAGACCTCTTGTTGGGCATTTCCTACCCTGTTTAGGACTTCTTGTTGGTATGATCTTAAACTTTTGACCCGCTATTATTTAGGCTAATTTCATAGTGTTCACATTTTCCCTATTAAATACTAAAAAAAGTTTTTTTTTATTTTCCCTTTTCTTATTTTCATCTTTCGAAGCTCTACTCAAATAAGTGGTTGAGTCTAACAACGCAAAATGCATATTTTTTCTTTATGTTCATTAGCTTTGAGGTTTTGGCCAGCAGTGTGCATTGGCAACTATTTCATTAAACTAGACTGCTAATATTTCATTAATTAATTAGGAAAACAGCGTCATCACTTTCTTTGACATATCTCAACAAAACGTGCGCCCCCCCACAAAAACCCGTTATTTCATATTATTATATACTGCATTATTTGTTGTTGTTTTTAGTGCAAAGCTCCACGATGGATTATTTGCATTGTGTTCACCGAGGGGAATCAAACTTCGGATTTTACCATTGGAAGTCTGTAAACTTACCACTGATCTTCCGCGGTTGGAGATGTACTGTAGTAATGGAGATCGCATGATAATTTGCAAGCAAGTAACTTTTCCCCATTCATTTCAATTAAACACACATTTTAAACACCTAGAGGCAATACGATTGGGAAAAACGTATGAAACAATATTGTGAATTCGAAACGTATTTGTAAACAACCAATAATATATACATACTTGACAAGAGGAATGATCACCAATAGCGAAAGCACAAAGAGCTGCATGTCACAGCAGAGGTACCAGGTATGATGCAGACACTGAAAAATAAAGTTTGTTATTCAGGATAGTCCAGATAAGTCGAAAATACCAATAATCACTTCTGATTATGACCTTAATAGTGGCACTTCTGCCTTTATTACATAACACTTAGATTACAAGTTATAAAACTATCTTTAAGTGAAATAATATGAAGTATTCGAAAATTTAGAGAACTGCGTGACTCAGTGGCTTCATGTCTTGGGCTAATAATCGGATGGCTGGGAGTTCGAATTTTGCTGTTGTGTTCTTAATTTCGTTTGGCATTCTTCTTCAGGACCCCTATGCCAGTGTAGACAACCTTGGGAGTGTAATAACAATGCTAACGTAGCTAAATATTGACCGTCGAGGTTGTGGGGTCATCACGGTCCGGAGTGACAATCTTCAATGTAAGACTGACCTCTATGGACACTGTAAATATTTTGTTACAGCCTCGCAGTTCACAAGACGAGATATTGGACACAAGGTTCTACAGTTCATGTTCTTGAGGACGTTATTGTCGTCAACAATACTCGGGGAATTTCCTTTTGAGAAAGACTATTGTCTATATATCTTCCTCCAGTGTCCTGCCTCGGCAACGAATTAGGAGATGTTCTTCTGTAAGAATGGAACCATCAACCAATGATCATTATCCAAATGCTCATCAGGTACTTGTGCAGGCGATGCCAGACAATGGCCAATGCTTTGGATGGAGAAATGGATTGATAACATTTGTTGTTTTTCTTCCGATCAGTTAAAAAAAAATGTCTGTTCATTTTCTGAAGATGCGCCATCTTGTGAAGCACCTTCTTTCATGTTGACTTGTGTAAAGACAACTCGAAAAAACGTGAGTAAAGTTTGTTTTAAAGATGATGAAAACGACATAAAACACACAGCTGTCCATCATTTGCTATCTCCATTGCAAAGAGAGACTCCTGTCGCATCCCGATAAGTACACTTGTCAGAGCAGGAATACTAGGTATTAATACGTATTAATACTTTAAATACTTAGTCACCAGCACAATAAAAAGAAACGCTAAACACCGTGAACAGTCTGTTAAAGTGAAAATATGAAAATACGAATCATAGAATCAACGTCGAGGAACCACAGGTTTTGCAAAAAGGTCACAAATGTGCAAAGCCTATTTTTTCATTAATTACTTTCAAATTCTTACTTTTAAAGCAACATGTGTAATTCATATAATATTTTTCTATTCTTCTTTCTTGGTATTGGTCAAGCTAGAAACCTTTAATCTTCTCTTAATTAAGTGCTCGAGGTGAAAATAACGTTTTAAAAATCATTGGTACGTCCTCTCTCTGACGTTTAAATAAATACGTCATATATTTGTATGACATCACAAGATGACAGCACTTCCGTGCGTGGTATGAATCTTGTTTAACATTGCTTTAATTATAACGTGTAATACTTTGGAGAAATTGGTCAAAATTATAGTTCATCAATGATTCACACTGAGAATTTGTTGCACAACCAAAAGATGTTATATCCTAGCCGGTAGGCCTAACGGGCTCAGATATTCGGTACTGTATATATCAAATATAATATTTTTCTCAAATTCTAGTGTATTATTATTCAATTTTGCTCACAATTTCTTATGAATTCAAGGTAAAATTAACCGAATATTACTTATAACACATGGTGTCTTCAAATAAGACATTTTAGGCTTAACTACACACAGAATATACAAATAAACAAAACGTTTTGAACATTACACGATAGAAATACCTCTGCTGTATGTAATTAAATAACGTTTCACTTATATTTCATTTCCATAATATATTTAAAATGTAACGCTAAGAACCTAATATATTTCTCAGTACGTTAGATAATTAAAGAGATTTTGACAGTGAAAGGTAGGAAGACAGTTGTTAATGTTCACTGAAAATATAAAATCCGTAAATTTCACTAATAAACATTATGTTTCAGATAAGACAATAATTTTGTTGTTGATTATTAAAGGGACAATTCGGGGGTAATTTTTTAATACAAATTAGGTAAAATAGAGGTTACAATATATAAAAGGAGAAACCCCAATTACGAAAGACAAAAATAAACAAATTTGCAAATAAAAATTGAATCATTAAAGCTAATTGTAGAGTATTATATACTAAAAGACGCCATTTTTTGTGATAAAAATCACGTACATTGCAGAGACATGATTTTGTATCTGATATAGAGAGTTCAAAATTATTGTAAAAAAACCCACAGTTTTCGTGATTTTTAGCACAAGATATAGACCTATTGATTCAAAGTTATTTAATAGCTTTCGCGGTTTAAGCTGTAACTTATAATGAATATATTATTCTCAAGTGGTATACAACTAAACATTAGCACTATGTTTCACTCCTCCGATAAAGTTAACTAAGTACCAATCATTAGTTTCACTCCTCCGATAAAGTTACCTAAGTACCAATCGTTTGTTTCACTCCTCCGATAAAGTTAACTAAGTACCAATCATTTGTTTCACTCCTCCGATAAAGTTAACTAAGTACCAATCATTTGTTTCACTCATCCAATAAAGTTAACTAAATACCAATCATTTGTTTCACTCCTCCGATAAAGTCCACTAAATATCAACCCTCTGTTTCACTCCTCCGATATATAAAGTCCACTAAACATCAACCCTCTGTTTCACTCCTCCAATAAAGTCCACTAAATACCAACCATCTGTTTCACTCCTCTGATAAAGTCCACTAAATATCAACCATCTGTTTCACTCCTCTGATAAAATCCACTAAATATCAACCCTCTGTTTCACTCCTCCAATAAAGTCCACTAAATGTCAACCCTCTGTTTCACTCCTCCGATAAATTAAAGTCCACTAAATACCAATCATTTGTTTCATTCCTCCAAGAAATTTAAATAAATATAAATCCTCTGTTTCACTCCTCCGATAAAGTCCACTAAATATCAACCTTCTGTTTCACACCTCCGATAAAGTCCACTAAATATCAACCCTCTGTTTCACTCCTCTGATAAAGTCCACTAAATATCAACCCTCTGTTCACTCCTCCGATAAAGTCCACTAAATATCAACCTTCTGTTTCAATCCTCCGATAAAGTCCACTAAATATCAACCCTCTGTTTCACTCCTCTGATAAAGTCCACTGAATATCAACCCTCTGTTTCACTCCTCTGATAAAGTCCACTAAATATCAACCCTCTGTTTCACTCCTCCAGTAAAGTTAAAGCAAATACAAACCGTTTGATCTAATCTTCCAATAAAGTTAAAGTAAATACAAACCGTTTGATCTAATCTTCCAATAAAGTTAAAGTAAATACAAACCGTTTGATCGATTCTTCCAATGAAGTTGTTCACAAAAGCAACATTTTTCCACCACCACTTTTTACACATATCCACCTGCTCATCTAACACATCGTGCCACACAGGTCCAGATCCAAGAAGAGGAAGAAGGAGCACAGAAGCTGTGACTATCATGAAAGTTGGCGTCAAACTGGAATAGACGAAGAATTGAGCCGTAAATTAAATAAGATAGTTAAGAGTATGAAAATACGTATGTGTATATTGAAAATTGTGAGAATTATCTGTAGTTAGATCATTACCTGATGGTGAAGATGGTGATACGTAGTTCTTGGAATTATCTTTAGTTAGATCATTACCTGTTGGTGAAAATGGTGATACGTAGTTCTTGGAATTATCTTTAGTTAGATTATTGCCTGTTGGTGAAAATGGTGATACGTAGTTCTTGGAATTATCTGTAGTTAGATCATTACCTGATGGTGAAGATGGTGATACGTAGTTCTTGGAATTATCTTTAGTTAGATCATTACCTGTTGGTGAAAATGGTGATACGTAGTTCTTGGAATTATCTTTAGTTAGATTATTGCCTGTTGGTGAAAATGGTGATACGTAGTTCTTGGAATTATCTTTAGTTAGATTATTACCTGTTGCTGAAAATGGTGATACGTAGTTCTTGGAATTATCTTTAGTTAGATCATTACCTGTTGGTGAAAATGGTGATACGTAGTTCTTGGAATTATCTTTAGTTAGATTATTACCTGTTGGTGAAGATGGTGATACGTAGTTCTTGGAATTATCTTTAGTTAGATGATTACCTGTTGGTGAAAATGGTGATACGTAGTTCTTGGAATTATCTGTAGTTAGATCATTACCTGTTGGTGAAAATGGTGATACGTAGTTCTTGGAATTATCTTTAGTTAGATTATTACCTGTTGCTGAAAATGGTGATACGTAGTTCTTGGAATTATCTTTAGTTAGATCATTACCTGTTGGTGAAAATGGTGATACGTAGTTCTTGGAATTATCTTTAGTTAGATTATTACCTGTTGGTGAAGATGGTGATACGTAGTTCTTGGAATTATCTTTAGTTAGATGATTACCTGTTGGTGAAAATGGTGATACGTAGTTCTTGGAATTATCTGTAGTTAGATTATTACCTGTTGGTGAAAGTGGTGATACGTAGTTCTTGGAATTATCTTTAGTAAGATTATTACCTGTTGGTGAAAATGGTGATACGTAATTCTTGGAATTATCTTTAGTTAGATCATTACCTGTTGGTGAAGATGGTGATACGTAGTTCTTGGAATTATCTTTAGTTAGATGATTACCTGTTGGTGAAAGTGGTGATACGTAGTTCTTGGAATTATCTGTAGTTAGATTATTACCTGTTGGTGAAAGTGGTGATACGTAGTTCTTGGAATTATCTTTAGTTAGATTATTACCTGTTGGTGAAAGTGGTGATACGTAGTTCTTGGAATTATCTTTAGTTAGTTTATTACCTGTTGGTGAAAGTGGTGATACGTAGTTCTTGGAATTATCTTTAGTAAGATTATTACCTGTTGGTGAAAATGGTGATACGTAATTCTTGGAATTATCTTTAGTTAGATCATTACCTGTTGGTGAAGATGGTGATACGTAGTTCTTGGAATTATCTTTAGTTAGATCATTACCTGTTGGTGAAAATGGTGATACGTAATTCTTGGAATTATCTTTAGTTAGATTATTACCTGTTGGTGAAGATGGTGATACGTAGTTCTTGGAATTATCTTTAGTTAGTTTATTACCTGTTGGTGAAAGTGGTGATACGTAGTTCTTGGAATTATCTTTAGTTAGCTTATTACCTGTTGGTGAAAATGGTGATACGTAGTTCTTGGAATTATCTTTAGTTAGATCATTACCTGTTGGTGAAGATGGTGATACGTAGTTCTTGGAATTATCTTTAGTTAGATCATTACCTGTTGGTGAAAATGGTGATACGTAGTTCTTGGAATTATCTTTAGTTAGATTATTACCTGTTGGTGAAGATGGTGATACGTAGTTCTTGGAATTATCTTTAGTTAGATCATTACGAATTATAATAGTGAAGTATTCTTAGAGGCATGTAGAACAATATGCCGTTCATTGTATTGATATAATTTCCGAATATAACTTGTTATTCTATCTCTTGTCAAAATGTTGGAGCTAAAAAAAAACTCATTCAATCCAATCAGCTGTAAAAAATTGTAATGTTTTAGCGAGAATAAACAAATATTTCCACGTGATTTATGACACGTGCTCACGTTCAAGTTTCATACGTCATGGAACTGTAAACTGATGAAATTCCTAAGCTCACCTTAGTTTAAACCGATAGCAGTGTATCTGTAATTTTACTTTTAGTTTCAACTAAGAGGGGTGATCTCCCGAATCGTACCTTAATTTTAACATGTAGCGACGTATCTTTAATATTACCTTACTTTTAATCGACAGAGATAATATCACTAATCTTAACTACGTTTTAACCAGTGGACGTGAATCCACCATCTTACTTTAGTTTGAATTAATAGACGTGTATCCGTAATGTTTTCTTAATTTTAATTGCTAGAGGTCCATTTTTAACCTTACCTAAGTTTCAACCGATAGAAGGTGCATACCTATTATTACTTCAGTTTAACTAGTAATATCATTAGATTTGTTTTAATTTATAATAAAGATACCTTCACATATCTTTCTTTTATTTTTTTCTAAACTGCTCCCATTAGCAGTCCATCTCTGGACTTCTTACGGCTCAGCATGGCCAGGTGGGTAAAGGCGCTCGATTTGTCATCTGTGAGTCGCGGGTTCGAATCCCGGTCGTACCAAACATGTTCATCCTTTCAGCCGCGGGGGCGTTATAATATTACGGTCAATCGCACTATTCGTTGGTAAAAAAGTAGCCCAAGAGTTGGCAGTGGGTGGTGATGATTAGCTGCCTTCCATCTAGTCTTTCACTACTATATTAGGGACGGCTAGCGCAGATATCGCTGATGTAACGTTGCGCAAAATTCAAAAACAAACAAACAAATCCTGGACCTCTAGTGACGTTTCATAACTTTTTTTTTTTTTACGAATAGTAATATTTTCTGAAGTATTAGGTTTTAATGGACTACCAAAAGCCGTAAAATTATAAAATTCACAATTCTTTAGTAAATTTTAGGCTTAAATGCGTTCACAAATATTTATAAATTGCTATCGAGCCAACAGCTAAAACATTAAACGTCCCATAAAATAGCAACATATGTATTTATAAACTATGAATATTACTGAATGTATCCTTAACAATTTCGTTTTTTAATTCTGACTAAAAATGTTCGAGAAAGTGGACTGAAACTGAACAAGTCAGCAGTGACGTCGCTAAGAGTTAAAAGCAAATAAAGTTGGGGCTCGTGCCCTGTAAGCACGGAAAGTTTTGACGTTTCGATATGATATCAAACATAGTCTTCTATTATGATTTTTCAAGACACAAACTAGGGATGCGGGCACTTAGTTTTAACCAAAATATGTGCCTCTATAATTTTACTTGAGTTTTAACCAGTGTAGTTGCATTTCTAATTTTACCTTAGGTTTAACCAGTAAAGTTGCATCTCTAATTTTACTTTAGTTTTAACCAGTAAAGTTGCATCTCTAATTTTACTTTAGTTTTAACCAGTAAAG
This sequence comes from Tachypleus tridentatus, assembly GCF_004210375.1. Taxonomy (NCBI): domain Eukaryota; kingdom Metazoa; phylum Arthropoda; class Merostomata; order Xiphosura; family Limulidae; genus Tachypleus; species Tachypleus tridentatus. The sequence goes on from NC_134834.1 coordinate 18,210,929, forward strand.
TTGCATCTCTAATTTTACTTTGGTTTTAACCAGTAAACTTGCATCTCTAATTTTACTTTAGTTTTAACCAGTAGAGTTGCATCTCTAATTTTACTTTAGGTTTAACCAGTAGAGATGCACCTCTAATTTTACTTTAGTTTTAACCAGTAGAGTTGCATCTCTAATTTTACTTTAGTTTTAACCAGTAGAGATGCATCTCTAATTTTACTTTAGTTTTAACCAGTTGAGTTGCATCTCTAATTTTTCCTTAGTTTTAACCAGTAGAGATGCAGCTCTAATTTTACTTTAGTTTTAACCAGTAGAGTTGCATCTCTAATTTTACTTTAGTTTTAACCAGTAGAGATGCATCTCTAATTTTACTTTAGTTTTAACCAGTAAAGTTGCATCTCTAATTTTACTTTAGTTTTAACCAGTAGAGTTGCATCTCTAATTTTACTTTAGTTTTAACCAGTAGAGTTGCATCTCTAATTTTACTTTAGTTTTAACCAGTAGATATGCATCTCTAATTTTACTTTAGTTTTAACCAGTTGAGTTGTATCTCTAATTTTACTTTAGTTTTAACCAGTAGAGTTGCATCTCTAATTTATCCTTAGTTTTAACCAGTAGAGTTGCATCTCTAATTTTACTTTAGTTTTAACCAGTAGAGATGCATCTCTAATTTATCCTTAGTTTTAACCAGTAGAGTTGCATCTCTAATTTTACTTTAGTTTTAACCAGTAGAGTTGCATCTCTAATTTTACTTTAGTTTTAACCAGTAGAGATGCATCTCTAATTTTACTTTAGTTTTAACCAGTAGAGTTGCATCTCTAATTTTACTTTAGTTTTAACCAGTTGAGTTGCATCTCTAATTTTGCTTTAGTTTTAACCAGTAAAGTTGCATCTCTAATTTTACTTTAGTTTTAACCAGTAGAGTTGCACCTCTAATTTTACTTTAGTTTTAACCAGTAGAGATGCAGCCCTAATTTTACTTTAGTTTTAACCAGTAAAGTTGAATCTCTAATTTTACTTTAGTTTTAACCAGTAGAGTTGCATCTCTAATTTTTCCTTAGTTTTAACCAGTAGAGATGCAGCTCTAATTTTACTTTAGTTTTAACCAGTAGAGTTGCATCTCTAATTTTTCCTTAGTTTTAACCAGTAGAGTTGCATCTCTAATTTTACTTTAGTTTTAACCAGTAGAGATGCATCTCTAATTTTACTTTAGTTTTAACCAGTAGAGTTGCATCTCTAATTTATCCTTAGTTTTAACCAGTAGAGTTGCATCTCTAATTTTACTTTAGTTTTAACCAGTAGAGATGCATCTTAATTTTACTTTTGTTTTAACCAGTAGAGTTGCATCTCTAATTTTACTTTAGTTTTAACCAGTAGAGATGCATCTCTAATTTTATTTTAGTTTTAACCAGTAGAGTTGCATCTCTAATTTTACTTTAGTTTTAACCAGTAGAGTTGCATCTCTAATTTTACTTTAGTTTTAACCAGTAGAGATGCATCTCTAATTTTACTTTAGTTTTAACCAGTAGAGTTGCATCTCTAATTTTACTTTAGTTTTAACCAGTTGAGTTGCATCTCTAATTTTGCTTTAGTTTTAACCAGTAAAGTTGCATCTCTAATTTTACTTTAGTTTTAACCAGTAGAGTTGCACCTCTAATTTTACTTTAGTTTTAACCAGTAGAGATGCAGCCCTAATTTTACTTTAGTTTTAACCAGTAAAGTTGAATCTCTAATTTTACTTTAGTTTTAACCAGTAGAGTTGCATCTCTAATTTTTCCTTAGTTTTAACCAGTAGAGTTGCATCTCTAATTTTACTTTAGTTTTAACCAGTAGAGATGCATCTCTAATTTTACTTTAGTTTTAACCAGTAGAGTTGCATCTCTAATTTATCCTTAGTTTTAACCAGTAGAGTTGCATCTCTAATTTTACTTTAGTTTTAACCAGTAGAGATGCATCTCTAATTTTACTTTAGTTTTAACCAGTTGAGTTGCATCTTAATTTTTCCTTAGTTTTAACCAGTAGAGTTGCATCTCTAATTTTACTTTAGTTTTAACCAGTAGAGATGCATCTCTAATTTTACTTTAGTTTTAACCAGTAGAGTTGCATCTCTAATTTTACTTTAGTTTTAATCAGTAGAGAAGCATCTCTAATTTTACTTTAGTTTTAACCAGTTGAGTTGCATCTCTAATTTTTCCTTAGTTTTAACCAGTAGAGATGCAGCTCTAATTTTACTTTAGTTTTAACCAGTAGAGTTGCATCTCTAATTTTTCCTTAGTTTTAACCAGTAGAGTTGCATCTCTAATTTTACTTTAGTTTTAACCAGTAGAGATGCATCTCTAATTTTACTTTAGTTTTAACCAGTAAAGTTGCATCTCTAATTTTACTTTAGTTTTAACCAGTAGAGATGTATCTCTAATTTTACTTTAGTTTTAACCAGTAGAGTTGCATCTCTAATTTTACTTTAGTTTTAACCAGTAGAGTTGCATCTCTAATTTTACTTTAGTTTTAACCAGTAGAGTTGCATCTCTAATTTTTCCTTAGTTTTAACCAGTAGAGTTGCATCTCTAATTTTACTTTAGTTTTAACCAGTAGAGATGCATCTCTAATTTTACTTTAGTTTTAACCAGTAGAGTTGCATCTCTAATTTTACTTTAGTTTTAACCAGTAGAGATGCATCTCTAATTTTACTTTAGTTTTAACCAGTAAAGTTGCATCTCTAATTTTACTTTAGTTTTAACCAGTAGAGTTGCACCTCTAATTTTAATTTAGTTTTAACCAGTTGAGTTGCATCTCTAATTTTTCCTTAGTTTTAACCAGTGGAGATGCAGCTCTAATTTTACTTTAGTTTTAACCAGTTGAGTTGCATCTCTAATTTTTCCTTAGTTTTAACCAGTAGAGATGCAGCTCTAATCGTTTAAAGCCCCTGTACTTCTGACTGGCTGCCCGATGTTTTAAACAGATAAACAGAAGTCACTTACCGAATGTAACGATGAAGAAGAAATATAGGAACGCTAAATCTTCCATTTGTCTTCTTGACGCTTTCCATTGTTGTGTACATAACTAAGAAACCGCTGTTGAGAATAGAACAATATACAATATTAAGAGTGGATTTGTTTTCAAGCTGAGAGACGTTACTTTAGTGTTTAAAAGGTGCCAATTTTAGCACATACTTTATATCTAAATCCATATTTCTGAAATAATAGAACGAATATTGGAATTTTCAACCTGAACGACACCTGATGCGAAAGAGTCAGGCCAGTTACCTCCTAGAATCGAGGTACGAATATAAACAATTTGGAAATACTGAAGGAAGCCTAGCCAGCATCACCAAACGCTACAAGTGCTTTGTCTAGCTTTTTGATGCAGACAGACTGAAGTGACTCTTGTTTTCATAAGGTATCGACAAACGGGTTTTGAAGGCACCACGTCTCGACTCAAGGACTCGTTGATTCTCAGCTGAACATAGTAATCGTTAAGCCACGCTTAGCGAAAAATCAAAATTAATAAGTTATATGAACTAACAAACGGAAGTTCAATAGACATACACTGTTGACGATTTTAGCGCAAACCTCTGTCCACTGCAGGGATCGAAACTTGGATTATAGGTCGTAAATCATCGGGGAAGAAATCCAACTACTACTAATGAGAAAAAAACGTCTACCCAGGTCTTCATTTGTTCCATTCTAAGCCTGAATTCGCGTCAGTCCGTATCTGAATTTGATCTTAACGTGAGTCAGTATATTGTTAATCTGAGCCCAAATATAAGTCAGTATTGAAGGCCTTTAGCTAATCACGAATATGCTTTAAAGTAATATTGGGTTTGATTTAACCAAATTTCGCATTTGCTTTCATATAAGTTCAAATTCGTTTGGGCCAGGCGTGACATATGTAGGTTAGCACGCCGAGCTGCGGATCGAAGGTTGAACTCACCACTTTTAGGTCAATCAGAGTGGCAGTCATTCGGCTGAAAACAGCGGAGTGAAGCACTCTTGCTGGGTCTCTTTCTCTGGCCATCATTTCAAAACTAAATACGTACGTGTCTTAAAACTAAACGGTTTCTCACCAGACTATAGGGTCGACGTGTCACATCTGATGTCATTCACGTTGTAAACACTTTCTTGTCCACGTTTACCTTAATTTAAACTTTACATGTACCTTTCGTTGTTGTTGTTTTAAACTAAGCACATTGTTGTTGTTTTAAACTAAGCACATTGTTGTTGTTTTAAACTAAGCACAAAGCTTCTCAATATGCTATCTGTGCTCTACTCACCACAGGTATCGAAACCCGGTTTTCAGCGTTTTAAGTCCTCAGACATACCGCTGAGCCACTGGGGAGCAAATACCTTTTTATTTAAATTCATATTTACACTATATTTTAAAATCGTCAGGGGGATGTAGCTCAGGATTGAGAAACATAGAAGAACTCTTGGTCATTGAAATACATATTCATAAGAATATCTCTCACGAATCTATAATTAAAGAAATATATATAGGCTTAATCTACGATAAGGAAATCAAACGTTTTTAAGCCTAGTATCATGTCGGCTATGCAAGTGTCACGAATCGGTGAGATCTGAAATTAAAAACTCTCAAACACGAAAATAAAACTATTAAAATAAACTAGAAAATATATCACGATATAGGAACTTTTAGTCTATGGACAAACAGATATATTCAGCAGTTTGTTCATAAATTACTTTATGTAACCGAAGTTTGTGCAACATGTATATATATATATTTATGTAGTTAAACAAAACGTGCAGAAATATGTACTTAAATCATAAACACATAACATATAAATGACGGAGTTTATACAAAACACGGTTAAAATAATATTCAGGCAAGACGAAAGACGAGACAGAAACCCTGGTAACCAATTCATATTTCAAGAGTTTCGATACATCGATTAGAGTTTCATTGCTTGGTTTAATATACTTAAAACTACAAGAATACATTTCTGGCGTCGTCCGTAAGAAAACATTAACTTTTATTACCTTAAGAAGAAAAAAGTGTCCACTGAGAGAAATCCGTTACATATCACTTGGAATGCAAAATCGCTGCGAAAATCTGCGGTTCTTTCCAGGTTCCCTTAAAAAAACAAAATTGCAGTTTTTATAAATAATTATCGATACCAGAAAAACATTTTCGTCCTACACTATTTTATGACAAACTATTTTGGTTTGGTTTTTGCGCAAAGCTACACGAAGGTTATCTGTGCTAGCCGTCCCTAATTTAGCAGTGTAAGACCAGACGGAAGGCAGCTAGTCATCACCCCCCACCGCCAACTATTACCAACGAATAGTGGGATTGACCGTCACATTATAACGCCCCCACGGATGAAAGGGCAAGCACGTTTGATGCAACGGGGATTCGAACCCACGATCCTCAGATTACGAGTCGTACGCCTTAACGCGCTTGGCCGTGCCGGGCCCTAGTCAACCGAGGAGAGAATCATTACAGTGAGACAACAAATATTACGAAACTCGACAGTCAACCTCTTGATAAAAATGTTTATATTTCATTCAGATGGGAAGTATGGGAAAAACATTCTGTTTAAAAATCAACGTATTATGTAGACTTACATTTGATTTGAATGAACTAATCTGTCAACCAATCAGAACAAGACATATTTATGACGTAAAGGTCACGTGGTTAATATATCTACAAGGCTCTCTACTCATCATAGATCAACATGCAACTGTGTACGAATTAAAACGAATATATAACCACCAATGTTAACGTAAAACCACTTGGAAAAATTATGGAATTCATTTATTTACCTGGCGACGTTTCGAACAAACGCTATTTTCAAGGTCCCGGCATGGTCAAGCGTGTTAAGGCGTGCGACTCGTAATCCGAGGGTCGCGGGTTCGCATTCCCCATCGCGCCAAACATGCTCGCCCTTTCAACCGTGGGGACGTTATAATGTTACGGTCAATCCCACTATTCGTTGGTAAAAGAGTAGCCCAAGAGTTGGCGGTGGGTGGTGATGACTAGCTGCCTTCCCTCCAGTTTTACACTGCTAAATTAGGGACGGCTAGCACAGATAGCCCTCGAGTAGCTTTGTGCGAAATACAAAAAACAAACAAACAAAGCTATTTTCAAAACCAGAAACAAACCTGTCGGTCGATGACAATCACAGGAAGGTTTTGAAATGATACAAAATACGAAAACAGGATAGAACGCGAAACAGAACCACGAGAACTTGTGTATCTGTAATAGTTGTGTCCGTTGTATGACCACGTAATTGTTTCGCAGGGTGCTAATGGATCTTCGCAAAAATTTGCACGGATTTCTGAGGTCCGTGTGGGGCTACATAAAGATTTTCCATTTTGCAGTTTTTATAGACGTTTGATGTGAATGAAAACTGGCGATTTCACATTTTGTATTTTTCAGATTTTTCACTGGTGATTTTTTTTTTGTACAAGTACGTATACTGAAAACAACTTTTCATGCCCGAGGATAACCTGTCATTAATTTGGAACTTACATAATTTCGTCTGGCGGAGGGATACTCCAGCTAGCTAAATAATGTGTCTTCTGTCTCCTTCCTGCATTTGTCAAGGTGATTAAGGCGTTCGAATCGTATTCTGAGGGTCTAATCCCTGTCGCACCAAACATGCTCGCAATTTCACCCGTGGGGGCGTTATATAGTGACGGTCAATCCCACTATTTGTTGGTAAAAGAGTAGCCCAAGAGTTGACGGTGGGTAATGATAACTATTTGCCTTCTTTCTAGTCTTACACCGCTAAATTAGGGACGGCTAGCGCAGATAGTCCTCGTGTAGCTTTGCGCGAAATAAAGAAACACAATAAAAAACGGAATAATTGTCATTAACAGACAGGATTGTTTCTGGCTTGAAAAATAGCGTTTGTTCGAAACATTGCCCAGTTAATAAATTACTTCCATATATTATAAAGATGATTTTTTTCTAAAAGTCTCATTTCTATGTTTTATCACTTCACATTCCTATCCTTCTTATACACATGCACTGTTTATTTCTGAATGTCAATTATTTGTAAAACGTCAGAGATTTTTCACTACTTTTTTCTAACGCTTCTAATATAACCAACGTAAGTGTGCACAACACGAAATTCGTCTTGAGGCCAGTGCTTGGATTGAGCTGAAAAGTTATCGCTACCTAGTGGTCAGTTCAGTATAATTTAAAACGCTCACTCTTATACGCAGAACTTGAAGCCGTCAATATAACATTAAATCACGGGTTAGATTGTTCATTTGGACAAAGAGCAAAATAGCCCATCGTATAGCTTTGCGCAGAAGCAGTAACAATCTCATACCAAAGTAATCTGGTTTATTTATACGCTCGATGAATTAGAACACTAACTGGGTTCAACTTAAACTAAGCTGTTGTAAAACTAGCAGAATTAGAACAAAAACTCGTAGTTTTTCTCGAATCATTTTGTTTCAGCAACACCTGTTTCCACTATGAATAATAGCGCCCAAAATGGTAATTGGAAGTTGTAGTGAATTTGATATTGACATACATGTGTCATCCTCGTGCACAGCGTGTTTAAAATTAACGAAATTATATCATTCATGTATCTTCTACATTACATTGTTTCAAATATTCAGTTAACTCAGACCTTCGGCACCAATAGCTATTATTATTTTTATAAATTTCGAGCAAATCTATACAAGAGTATCTGTACATACACTGTAGCTGTCCATAATTTTGACCTGATATACTAAACGGAAGGAATCCAGTCCACAAACATGCGCTGTCAGCTCTTGGGTAACAACTCCAGTGGCACAGCGGTATGTCTGCGGACTCATACCGCTATATGGTGAGTTTCGATATGTAGCCCATTGTGTAGCTCTGTGCTTAGTTCTAATACAATCAACCAACCAATCAAATATTGAGATCTGACAGTCACACTTACTGCGCACCAACGGCCACCATAGGAGGGTTTGTTTATTTTTAGCGCAAAACCACATTGGAATATTTGCTATGTCCATCTCGGAGAACCGAACCTCGGATTCTAACGTTGCAAGTCCGTAAAACTACTACTGTCACACTGGGTGACTCCTATAGTAGAGAATGGTTTGTTTTTTTTTGTGACATTGTAATTCGTACTTTAAATAATCGGATTAACAGTACTCTGGGATGGCTTAAGTGGCAAAGGAACAATGTTAACTATTGGCTGGCTGGTCTTTATACCGTGGCTGAAACAAACAGATTATATGAACCAATATTAGACAAGATCGCTCTAACTGCGCAATCCTCGTAAAGACTTTAGAAGTTTCATAATTACTGCCAGCATGTGAATCCACTAACCTAATTAATGACAGTTGTCTTGTGAGTAACTAGTGTTATGAATTTTAAGAGACATCTTTGTAACTTATCTTGCCGGTCCTGCATGGCCATGTGGGTTAAGACGTTCGACTCCGTAATCTGAGGGTCGCGGGTTCGAATCCTCGTCGCACCAAACTTGTTCGCACTTCAGCCGCGGGGTTATTATAAGGTGACGATCCATCACGCTATGCATTGGTAAAAGAGTAGCCCAAGAGTTGGCGGTGGGTGGTGATGACTAGGTACCTTCCCTTTAGTCTTACACTGCTAATTTAGGGACGACTAGCACAGATAGCTTTGCGCGAAATTAAAAACAAACAAACTTGTTTTATTTAGTTTTAACCATGTTGTTGTTAAGTTCTATTCATTGTTTAAAATCACTGTAGTAGCTTTGTTGTTGTTATTATTTCACTGAACTACTTCAAAAATAACAGTTTTTTGTTTTGTAAAGCAGAACCATCTCTTGGAGCTTTGGCGCTACTCAAATACTAATTATTTTGGCAAATGTTGCGAAAAACGTTCTGAAATTCAAAATTTGTAAAATTATTGGCAAATTTTAACACCAACGTGTCTTTGTTTTTCGTTAAGCACAAAGCTACACAATGAGATATATATGCTGTGTCTGATTTAAGCCCACAGAATTATTCCTGTACCACTTGGTTGGGGGAACAATTTATGTTACTTAAAACCATGATTAAACAGATTAAAGATGGCTCTTCAGGATCTATAACAAAAGATCATTCATTAAAATAAAAAACAATTCTGTCTGGCTTCATTTCACCTGTTTGTTAACAATTGACGGTCAACAGACCAGAACAGAAGTTAAACGAACGAGGTACTCTGGTCAGTCATTTCTAGATTTTGGGAATAAACACCCTTGTAACTAGCACACTTTAAATAAGTTATTTTACCCTTAATATAATGCAATTAACCTGGCTCAAGCGATAAGACAAGACATTTAAAATGGAACTTGAGATCCTAACATAAATTTGGACGTGTAAAATAAAACTTGAGACGGTGATTCATTCAGCTTTATTAAACCTAGATGAGTAACATAACATAGTTACAGGTTCTCGAGAAGACCGTATAATGAGATAAGTAACAGACTTACGGAACGCTTGAAAGTTGACGTAGATATAGGTGTGTCCTAAGATGACCCAATTGATACTGAAAACCTTCATACCATGTAAAGCACGCAAAGTTTTTGAAGAAGAACTGACATTAAAGAGGTTCTTGGCATTTGAATAAACGGAGAAAGTGGTCATCAACTGTACTGCTTGACCTGTAAGAATATTAGTTTAAAAAATTATATAACAACTAAATAAACAACTGAGGGACGTTCCTAGTATCCACTGTTTTAAAAATAAAGTGGTTTAATCATTTCAACTGTTTAAAATAATTGTGTGAAAACTTTAAAAGTAAATTATTAACACGTCTAAGGGAATAGTAGTTGTTCCCTATAAAATCAGAATATACTCTCAAATGCAGAGTGGTACACTAAAGAAATCCAAAACTACAAGTAACACAACACGTCCTTCTTCGGGGTTAAATTGTCATTTACATGGTTTCTGGTGTAGAACATACTGATCTAGGTAACTAGCAGCTTTTATTGTTGAATACAATCCTTTGAATAGAAATTACGCAATATTTGATTGGACATAATGTGTTCTAAATAGCGCACGTATTTGTTTCTGATGTTGCAAATATTATTTTAAATGGTGATGTCTTTGGTTAGAATGTTCAATATCCTACTACGTATAAAACTGATGTGTTTTTCTTTTTATAAAAAGCAAATGGTTTCAAAGTTGAAAGTTCCTGTTGTAAGAAACAATGCTTAGAGTAGAAACTGTCTTGTTCCTGTTGTATGAAGAAGTGTTTAGAGTAGAAACTGTCTAGTTCCTGTTGTATAAAACAGTGTTTAGAGTAGAAACTGTCTTGTTTTTGTTGTATGAAGCAGAGTTTAGAGTAGAAACTGTCTTGTTCCTGTTGTAAGAAACAATGTTTAGAGTAGAAACTGTCTTGTTTTTGTTGTATGAAGCAGTGTTTAGAGTAGAAACTGTCTTGTTCCTGTTGTATGAAGCAGTGTTTAGAGTAGAAACTGTCTTGTTTTTGTTGTATGAAGCAGTGTTTAGAGTAGAAACTGTCTTGTTCCTGTTGTATGAAGCAGTGTTTAGAGAAGAAACTGTCTTGTTTTTGTTGTATGAAGCAGTGTTTAGAGTAGAAACTGTCTTGTTCCTGTTGTATAAAACAGTTTTTAGAGTAGAGAGTATCTTGTTCCTGTTGTAAGAAACAATGTTTAGAGTAGAAGGTTTCTTGTTCCTGTCGTAAGAAACAGTGTTTAGAGTAGAACTGTCTTGTTCCTGTTGTATGAAACAGTGTTTAGAGTAGAAACTGTCTTGTTTTTGTTGTATGAAGCAGTGTTTAGAGTAGAAACTGTCTTGTTCCTGTTGTATGAAGCAGTGTTTAGAGTAGAAACTGTCTTGTTTTTGTTGTATGAAGCAGTGTCTAGAGTGGAAACTGTCTTGTTTTTGTTGTATGAAGCAGTGTTTAGAGTAGAAACTGTCTTGTTTTTGTTGTATGAAGCAGTGTTTAGAGTAGAAACTGTCTTGTTCCTGTTGTATGAAGCAGTGTTTAGAGTAGAAACTGTCTTGTTTTTGTTGTATGAAGCAGTGTCTAGAGTGGAAACTGTCTTGTTTTTGTTGTATGAAGCAGTGTTTAGAGTAGAAACTGTCTTGTTCCTGTTGTATGAAGCAGTTTTTAGAGTAGAGAGTATCTTGTTCCTGTTGTAAGAAACAGTGTTTAGAGTAGAAAGTGTGTTAATTCTGTTGTAAGAAAGAGTGTTTAGAGTAGCAACTAAGACGTTTGATTTTGTTGTAAGATGGAGCTTACCTTGTTTTCGGAATGGCTGATCCTTCCACCAGATGTAATACAATTCTAGTATCGTTCCCAGCTTACCTTGGTTTTGGATTGGCTGATCCTTCCACCAGATGAAAAAATACTAGCATCGTACCGAGCTTAACTTGTTTTCCGATTTGCTGATCCTTCCACCAGATGTAATACAATTCTAGTATCTTTCCCAGCTTACCTTGTTTTCCGATTGGCTGATCCTTCCACCACATGTAATACAATTCTAGTAAAGTTCTCAGCTTACCATGTTTTTGGATTGGCTGATCCTTCCACCAGATGTAATACAATTCTAGTATCGTTTTTAGCTTATCTTGTTTTTGGATTGGCTGATCCTTCCACCAGATGTAATACAATTCTAGTAAAGTTCTCAGCTTACCATGTTTTTGGATTGGCCGATCCTTCCACCAGATGTAATATAATTCTAGCATCTTTCCCAGCTTACATTGTTTTTGGATTGGCTGACCCTTCCACCAGATGTAATACAATTCTAGTGAAGTTCTCAGCTTACCATGTTTTTGGATTGGCTGATCCTTCCACCAGATGTAATACAATTCTAGCATTGTTCCCAGCTTACCTTGTTTTCCGATTGGCTGATCCTTCCACCAGATGTAATACAATTCTAGTATCGTTCCCAGCTTAGTTTATTTTCCAATTGGCTGTGCCTTCCACCAGATGTAATACAATTCTAGTAAAGTTCTCAGCTTACCATGTTTTTGGATTGGCTGATCCTTCCACCAGATGTAATACAATTCTAGTAAGGTTCTCAGCTTACTATGTTTTTGGATTGGCTGATCCTTCCACCAGATGTAATACAATTCCAGTAAAGTTCTCAGCTTACCATGTTTTTGGATTGGCTGATCCTTTCACCAGATGTAATACAATTCTAGCATCGTTCCCAGCTTACCTTGTTTTCCGATTGGCTGATCCTTCTACATGATGTAATACAATTCTAGTATCGTTCCCAGCTTACTTTATTTTTCAATTGGCTGTGCCTTCCACCAGATGTAATACAATTGTTGCATCGTTCCCAGCTTACCTTGTTTGCCGATTGGCTGATCCTTCCACCAGATATAATACAATTCTAGCATCGTTCCCAGCTTACCTTGTTTTTGGATTGGCTGATCCTTTCACCAGATGTAATACAATTGTAGTAAAGTTCTCAGCTTACCTTGTTTTCCGATTGGCTGATCCTTCCACCAGATGTAATACAATTCTAGTATCGTTCCCAGCTTACCTTATTTTCCGATTGGCTGTGCCTTCCACCAGATGTAATACAATTCTAGCATCGTTCCCAGCTTACCTGGTTTTCCGATTGGCTGATCCTTCCACCAGATATAATACAATTCTAGCATCGTTCCCAGCTTACCTTGTTTGTTGATTGGCTGATCCTTCCACCAGATGTAATGCAATTCTAGCATCTTTCCCAGCTTACCTTGTTTGTTGATTGGCTGATCCTTCCACCAGATGTAATGCAATTCTAGCATCTTTCCCAGCTTACCTTGTTTTTGGATTGGCTGATCCTTCCACCAGATGTAATGCAATTCTAGCATCGTTCCCAGCTTACCTTGTTTTTGGATTGGCTGATCCTTCCACCAGATGTAATACAATTCTAATACCGTTGATGCAGTCAGAAGAACCAGAATTGTTCCCAGTAGTCCACTGTATAATAGAGAAAAATAAAATAGAGATTAACCCTTATAAGGATTTTTTAAATTGTGATCTTCTTTCATTTGAAAGAAATTATTAAATAAAGATTTTCTCAAGTTGCTTTGTTTTTGTTGTTATAACGAGATTTTTGAACCCATACCATCAGAATTAGAAAATAACTATATTTAATTAACTTAATTAGCAGCTGTTTAGGTATTAATGATAATAATAAAATAATATAATATGTAATATAAGTTAATTAAAAAATATGGCAAAAATAATTGATAATTATTTGGTGTTATTAGGTGATCAGATTAAACTAGTGGTAATCCTACGTGTAGTATTTAAAGAGTCCATTACAAATTGGTAATATTATAACGAAAAATCACCAGTAGTTTGGAGAGAAACCTTGAGATTACAGGTTTCTATATATATATATACAAACTAAATGAGAATTCTATAGGTCAAAGAGATGCTACGTCACAGACAAGTGCATGTATTTTTCTGTGACCGTGGCTGAGTTTGAGTTACAAAAAAGATACTCGATGCAAGTTTGCACATTGTCACGGTCTGTCTTCGTTCACAACAGACACAATCAGAACAGTTTGCACATTGTCACGATTTGTCTTCATTCACAATAGACACAATCAGAACAGTTTTCACATTATCACGGTCTTCATTCACAATAAACATCATCAGAACAGTTTGCACATTGTCACGATCTTCATTCACAATAGACACAATCAGAACAGATTGTAGATTGTCACGGTCTGTCTCCATTCACAATAGACACAATCAGAACAGTTTGCATATTATCACGGTCTTCATTCACAATTGACACAATCAGAACAGTTTGCACAGTGTCACGGTCTGTTTTCATTCAAAATAGACACAATCAGAACAATTTGCATATTGTCACGGTCTTCATTCACAATAGGCACAATCAGAACAGTTTCCACATTGTCACGGTCTTCATTCACAATAGACACAATCAGAACAGTTTGCACATTGTCACGGTCTTCATTCACAATAGACACAATCAGAACAGATTGCATATTATTACGGTTATCATTCACAATTGACACAATCAGAACAGTTTGCACAGTGTCACGGTCTGTTTTCATTCAGAATAGACACAATCAGAACAGTTTGCATATTGTCACGGTCTTCATTCACAATAGACACAATCAGAACAGTTTGCACATTGTCACGGTCTGTTTTCATTCAGAATAGGCACAATCAGAACAGTTTGCATATTGTCACGGTCTTCATTCACAATAGACACAATCAGAACAGTTTGCACAATGTCACGGTCTGTTTTCATTCAGAATAGGCACAATCAGAACAGTTTGCATATTGTCACGGTCTTCATTCACAATAGACACAATCAGAACAGTTTGCACATTGTCACGATCTTCACACAATAGACACAATCAGAACAGTTTGCACATTGTCACGGTCTTCATTCACAATAGACACAATCAGAACAGATTGTAGATTGTCACGGTCTGTCTCCATTCACAATAGACACAATCAGAACAGTTTGCATATTATCACGGTCTTCATTCACAATTGACACAATCAGAACAGTTTGCACATTGTCACGGTCTGTTTTCATTCAAAATAGACACAATCAGAACAGTTTGCATATTGTCACGGTCTTCATTCACAATAGACACAATCAGAACAGTTTGCACATTGTCACGGTCTTCATTCACAATAGACACAATCAGAACAGTTTGCACATTGTCACGGTCTTCATTCACAATACACACAATCAGAACAGATTGCATTTTATTACGGTTATCATTCACAATTGACACAATCAGAACAGTTTGCACATTGTCACGGTCTGTTTTCATTCAGAATAGACACAATCAGAACAGTTTGCATATTGTCACGGTCTTCATTCACAATAGACACAATCAGAACAGTTTGCACATTGTCACGGTCTGTTTTCATTCAGAATAGGCACAATCAGAACAGTTTGCATATTGTCACGGTCTTCATTCACAATAGACACAATCAGAACAGTTTGCACATTGTCACGATCTTCATTCACAATAGACACAATCAGAACAGTTTGCACATTGTCACGGTCTTCATTCACAATAGACACAATCAGAACAGATTGTAGATTGTCACGGTCTGTCTTCATTCACAATAGACACAATCAGAACAGTTTGCATATTGTCACGGTCTTCATTCACAATAGACACAATCAGAACAGTTTGCACATTGTCACGGTCTGTTTTCATTCACAATAGACACAATCAGAACAGTTTGCATATTGTCACGGTCTTCATTCACAATAGACACAATCAGAACAGTTTGCACATTGTCACGGTCTTCATTCACAATAGACACAATCAGAACAGTTTGCACATTGTCACGGTCTATCTTCATTCACAATAGACACAATCAGAACAGTTTGCACATTGTCACGGTCTTCATTCACAAATAGACACAATCAGAACAGTTTGCACATTGTCACGGTCTTCATTCACAATAGACACAATCAGAACAGTTTGCACATTGTCACGGTCTTCATTCATAATAGACACAATCAGAACAGTTTGCACATTGTCACGGTCTGTTTTCATTCAGAATAGACACAATCAGAACAGTTTGCATATTGTCACGGTCTTCATTCACAATAGACACAATCAGAACAGTTTGCACATTGTCACGGTCTGTCTTCATTCACAATAGACACAATCAGAACAGTTTGCACATTGTCACGGTCTTCATTCACAATAGACACAATCAGAACAGACACAATTTGTACATTGTCACGGTCTGTCTTCATTCACAATAGACACAATCAGAACAGTTTGCATTTTGTCACGGTCTTCATTCACAATAGACACAATCAGAACAGTTTGCACATTGTCACGGTCTTCATTCACAATAGACACAATCAGAACAGATTGCACATTGTCACGGTCTTCATTCACAATAGACACAATCAGAACAGTTTGCACATTGTCACGGTCTTCATTCACAATAGACACAATCAGAACAGTTTGCACATTGTCACGGTCTTCATTCACAATAGACACAATCAGAACAGTTTGCACATTGTCACGGTCTTCATTCACAATAGACACAATCAGAACAGTTTGCACATTGTCACGGTCTTCATTCACAATAGACACAATCAGAACAGTTTGTACATTGTCACGGTTTTCATTCACAATAGACACAATCAGAACAGTTTGCACATTGTCACGGTCTTCATTCACAATAGACACAATCAGAACAGTTTGCACATTGTCACGGTCTTCATTCACAATAGACACAATCAGAACAGTTTGCACATTGTCACGGTCTGTTTTCATTCAGAATAGACACAATCAGAACAGTTTGCATATTGTCACGGTCTTCATTCACAATAGACACAATCAGAACAGTTTGCACATTGTCACGGTCTTCATTCACAATAGACACAATCAGAACAGTTTGCACATTGTCACGGTCTTCATTCACAATAGACACAATCAGAACAGATTGTACATTGTCACGGTCTGTCTTCATTCACAATAGACACAATCAGAACAGTTTGCACATTGTCACGGTCTTCATTCACAATAGACACAATCAGAACAGTTTGCACATTGTCACGGTCTGTTTTCATTCAATAGACACAATAAGAACAGTTTGCACATTGTCACGGTCTTCATTCACAATAGACACAATCAGAACAGTTTGCACATTGTCACGGTCTTCATTCACAATAGACACAATCAGAACAGTTTGCACATTGTCACGGTCTTCATTCACAATAGACACAATCAGAACAGTTTGCATATTGTCACGGTCTATCTAAATTCACAATAGACACAATCAGAACAGTTTGCACATTGTCACGGTCTGTTTTCATTCAGAATAGACACAATCAGAACAGTTTGCATATTGTCACGGTCTTCATTCACAATAGACACAATCAGAACAGTTTGCACATTGTCACGGTCTTCATTCATTCACATAGACACAATCAGAACAGTTTGCACATTGTCACGGTTCATTCAATAGACACAATCAGAACAGTTTGCACATTGTCACGGTCTTCATTCACAATAGACACAATCAGAACAGTTTGCATATTGTCACGGTCTTCATTCACAATAGACACAATCAGAACAGATTGCACATTGTCACGGTCTGTCTTCATTCACAATAGACACAATCAGAACAGTTTGCACATTGTCACGGTCTTCATTCACAATAGACACAATCAGAACAGTTTGCACATTGTCACGGTCTGTCTTCATTCACAATAGACACAATCAGAACAGTTTGCACATTGTCACGGTCTTCATTCACAATAGACACAATCAGAACAGTTTGCACATTGTCACGGTCTGTCTTCATTCACAATAGACACAATCAGAACAGTTTGCACATTGTCACGGTCTTCATTCACAATAGACACAATCAGAACAGTTTGCACATTGTCACGGTCTTCATTCACAATAGACACAATCAGAACAGTTTGCACATTGTCACGGTCTGTTTTCATTCACAATAGACACAATCAGAACAGTTTGCATATTGTCACGGTCTTCATTCACAATAGACACAATCAGAACAGTTTGCACATTGTCACGGTCTTCATTCACAATAGACACAATCAGAACATTTTCACATTGTCACGGTCTATCTTCATTCACAATAGACACAATCAGAACAGTTTGCACATTGTCACGGTCTTCATTCACAATAGACACAATCAGAACAGTTTGCACATTGTCACGGTCTTCATTCACAATAGACACAATCAGAACAGTTTGCACATTGTCACGGTCTTCATTCACAATAGACACAATCAGAACAGTTTGCATTGTCACGGTTGTCACGGTCTTCTTCATTCACAATAGACACAATCAGAACAGTTTGCACATTGTCACGGTCTTCATTCACAATAGACACAATCAGAACAGTTTGCACATTGTCACGGTCTTCATTCACAATAGACACAATCAGAACAGTTTGCACATTGTCACGGTCTTCATTCACAATAGACACAATCAGAACAGTTTGCACATTGTCACGGTCTTCATTCACAATAGACACAATCAGAACAGTTTGCACATTGTCACGGTCTTCATTCACAATAGACACAATCAGAACAGTTTGCACATTGTCACGGTCTTCATTCACAATAGACACAATCAGAACAGTTTGCACATTGTCACGGTCTTCATTCATTGACACAATCACGGTCACATTCACGGTCTGTTTCACGGTCTTCATTCACAATAGACACAATCAGAACAGTTTGCACATTGTCACGGTCTTCATTCACAATAGACACAATCAGAACAGTTTGCACATTGTCACGGTCTTCATTCACAATAGACACAATCAGAACAGTTTGCACATTGTCACGGTCTTCATTCACAATAGACACAATCAGAACAGTTTGCACATTGTCACGGTCTTCATTCACAATAGACACAATCAGAACAGTTTGCACATTGTCACGGTCTTCATTCACAATAGACACAATCAGAACAGTTTGCACATTGTCACGGTCTTCATTCACAATAGACACAATCAGAACAGTTTGCACATTGTCACGGTCTTCATTCACAATAGACACAATCAGAACAGTTTGCACATTGTCACGGTCTTCATTCACAATAGACACAATCAGAACAGTTTGCACATTGTCACGGTCTTCATTCACAATAGACACAATCAGAACAGTTTGCACATTGTCACGGTCTTCATTCACAATAGACACAATCAGAACAGTTTGCACATTGTCACGGTCTTCATTCACAATAGACACAATCAGAACAGTTTGCACATTGTCACGGTCTGTCACGAACAGTCTTCATTCACAATAGACACAATCAGAACAGTTTGCACATTGTCACGGTCTTTCATTCACAATAGACACAATCAGAACAGTTTGCACATTGTCACGGTCTTCATTCACAATAGACACAATCAGAACAGTTTGCACATTGTCACGGTCTTCATTCACAATAGACACAATCAGAACAGTTTGCACATTGTCACGGTCTTCATTCACAATAGACACAATCAGAACAGTTTGCACATTGTCACGGTCTTCATTCACAATAGACACAATCAGAACAGTTTGCACATTGTCACGGTCTTCATTCACAATAGACACAATCAGAACAGTTTGCACATTGTCACGGTCTTCATTCACAATAGACACAATCAGAACAGTTTGCACATTGTCACGGTCTTCATTCACAATAGACACAATCAGAACAGTTTGCACATTGTCACGGTCTTCATTCACAATAGACACAATCAGAACAGATTGTACATTGTCACGGTCTGTCTTCATTCACAATAGACACAATCAGAACAGTTTGCACATTGTCACGGTCTTCATTCACAATAGACACAATCAGAACAGTTTGCACATTGTCACGGTCTTCATTCACAATAGACACAATCAGAACAGTTTGCACATTGTCACGGTCTTCATTCACAATAGACACAATCAGAACAGTTTGCACATTGTCACGGTCTTGTCACGGTTCATTCACAATAGACACAATCAGAACAGTTTGCACATTGTCACGGTCTTCATTCACAATAGACACAATCAGAACAGTTTGCACATTGTCACGGTCTTCATTCACAATAGACACAATCAGAACAGTTTGTCATTGTCACGGTCTTCATTCACAATAGACACAATCAGAACAGTTTGCACATTGTCACGGTCTTCATTCACAATAGACACAATCAGAACAGTTTGCACATTGTCACGGTCTTCATTCACAATAGACACAATCAGAACAGTTTGCACATTGTCACGGTCTGTTTTCATTCAGAATAGACACAATCAGAACAGTTTGCACATTGTCACGGTCTGTTTTCATTCAGAATAGGCACAATCAGAACAGTTTGCATATTGTCACGGTCTTCATTCACAATAGACACAATCAGAACAGATTTGCATTGTCACGGTCTTCTTCATTCATTGTCACGGTCTTCATTCACAATAGACACAATCAGAACAGTTTGCACATTGTCACGGTCTTCATTCACAATAGACACAATCAGAACAGTTTGCACATTGTCACGGTCTGTCTTCATTCACAATAGACACAATCAGAACAGTTTGCACATTGTCACGGTCTTCATTCACAATAGACACAATCAGAACAGTTTGCACATTGTCACGGTCTTCATTCACAATAGACACAATCAGAACAGTTTGCACATTGTCACGGTCTTCATTCATTCAATCAAACAGTTCAGAACAGTTTGCACATTGTCACGGTCTTCATTCACAATAGACACAATCAGAACAGTTTGCACATTGTCACGGTCTTCATTCACAATAGACACAATCAGAACAGTTTGCACATTGTCACGGTCTTCATTCACAATAGACACAATCAGAACAGTTTGCACATTGTCACGGTCTTCATTCACAATAGACACAATCAGAACAGTTTGCACATTGTCACGGTCTTCATTCACAATAGACACAATCAGAACAGTTTGCATTGTCACGGTCTTCATTCACAATAGACACAATCAGAACAGTTTGCACATTGTCACGGTCTTCATTCACAATAGACACAATCAGAACAGTTTGCACATTGTCACGGTCTTCATTCACAATAGACACAATCAGAACAGTTTGCACATTGTCACGGTCTTCATTCACAATAGACACAATCAGAACAGTTTGCACATTGTCACGGTCTTCATTCACAATAGACACAATCAGAACAGTTTGCACATTGTCACGGTCTTCATTCACAATAGACACAATCAGAACAGTTTGCACATTGTCACGGTCTTCATTCACAATAGACACAATCAGAACAGTTTGCACATTGTCACGGTCTTCATTCACAATAGACACAATCAGAACAGTTTGCACATTGTCACGGTCTTCATTCACAATAGACACAATCAGAACAGTTTGCACATTGTCACGGTCTTCATTCACAATAGACACAATCAGAACAGTTTGTCACGGTCTTCATTGTCACAGGTCACGGTTCATTCACAATAGACACAATCAGAACAGTTTGCACATTGTCACGGTCTTCATTCACAATAGACACAATCAGAACAGTTTGCACATTGTCACGGTCTTCATTCACAATAGACACAATCAGAACAGTTTGCACATTGTCACGGTCTTCATTCACAATAGACACAATCAGAACAGTTTGCACATTGTCACGGTCTTCATTCACAATAGACACAATCAGAACAGTTTGCACATTGTCACGGTCTGTCTTCATTCACAATAGACACAATCAGAACAGTTTGCACATTGTCACGGTCTTCATTCACAATAGACACAATCAGAACAGTTTGCACATTGTCACGGTCTTCATTCACAATAGACACAATCAGAACAGTTTGCACATTGTCACGGTCTTCATTCACAATAGACACAATCAGAACAGTTTGCACATTGTCACGGTCTTCATTCACAATAGACACAATCAGAACAGTTTGCACATTGTCACGGTCTTCAGTTCATTCACAATAGACACAATCAGAACAGTTTGCACATTGTCACGGTCTTCATTCACAATAGACACAATCAGAACAGTTTGCACATTGTCACGGTCTTCATTCACAATAGACACAATCAGAACAGTTGCACATTGTCACGGTCTTCATTCACAATAGACACAATCAGAACAGTTTGCACGGTCTTCATTCACAATAGACACAATCAGAACAGTTTGCACATTGTCACGGTCTGTTTCATTCACAATAGACACAATCAGAACAGTTTGCACATTGTCACGGTCTTCATTCACAATAGACACAATCAGAACAGTTTGCACATTGTCACGGTCTTCATTCACAATAGACACAATCAGAACAGTTTGCACATTGTCACGGTCTTCATGTCAGAACAGGTTGTCACGGTCTTCATTCACAATAGACACAATCAGAACAGTTTGCACATTGTCACGGTCTTCATTCACAATAGACACAATCAGAACAGTTTGCACATTGTCACGGTCTTCATTCACAATAGACACAATCAGAACAGTTTGCACATTGTCACGGTCTTCATTCACAATAGACACAATCAGAACAGTTTGCACATTGTCACGGTCTTCATTCACAATAGACACAATCAGAACAGTTTGCACATTGTCACGGTCTTCATTCACAATAGACACAATCAGAACAGTTTGCACATTGTCACGGTCTTCATTCACAATAGACACAATCAGAACAGTTTGCACATTGTCACGGTCTTCATTCACAATAGACACAATCAGAACAGTTTGCACATTGTCACGGTCTTCATTCACAATAGACACAATCAGAACAGTTTGCACATTGTCACGGTCTTCATTCACAATAGACACAATCAGAACAGTTTGCACATTGTCACGGTCTGTTTTCATTCACAATAGACACAATAAGAACAGTTTGCACATTGTCACGGTCTTCATTCACAATAGACACAATCAGAACAGTTTGCACATTGTCACGGTCTTCATTCACAATAGACACAATCATTCACAATAGACACAATCAGAACAGTTTGCACATTGTCACGGTCTTCATTCACAATAGACACAATCAGAACAGTTTGCACATTGTCACGGTCTTCATTCACAATAGACACAATCAGAACAGTTTGCACATTGTCACGGTCTTCATTCACAATAGACACAATCAGAACAGTTTGCACATTGTCACGGTCTTCATTCACAATAGACACAATCAGAACAGTTTGCACATTGTCACGGTCTTCATTCACAATAGACACAATCAGAACAGTTTGCACATTGTCACGGTCTTCATTCACAATAGACACAATCAGAACAGTTTGCACATTGTCACGGTCTTCATTCACAATAGACACAATCAGAACAGTTTGCACATTGTCACGGTCTTCATTCACAATAGACACAATCAGAACAGTTTGCACATTGTCACGGTCTTCATTCACAATAGACACAATCAGAACAGTTTGCACATTGTCACGGTCTGTTTTCATTCACAATAGACACAATCAGAACAGTTTGCACATTGTCACGGTCTTCATTCACAATAGACACAATCAGAACAGTTTGCACATTGTCACGGTCTTCATTCACAATAGACACAATCAGAACAGTTTGCATTGTCACGGTCTGTCATTCACAATAGACACAATCAGAACAGTCTTGTCACGGTCTCATTCACAATAGACACAATCAGAACAGTTTGCACATTGTCACGGTCTTCATTCATTCAGAATAGACACAATCAGAACAGTTTGCACATTGTCACGGTCTTCATTCACAATAGACACAATCAGAACAGTTTGCACATTGTCACGGTCTTCATTCACAATAGACACAATCAGAACAGTTTGCACATTGTCACGGTCTTCATTCACAATAGACACAATCAGAACAGTTTGCACATTGTCACGGTCTTCATTCACAATAGACACAATCAGAACAGTTTGCACATTGTCACGGTCTTCATTCACAATAGACACAATCAGAACAGTTTGCACATTGTCACGGTCTCTTCATTCACAATAGACACAATCAGAACAGCACATTGTCACATTGTCACGGTCTTTCATTCACAATAGACACAATCAGAACAGTTTGCACATTGTCACGGTCTTCATTCACAATAGACACAATCAGAACAGTTTGCATTCACGGTCTTCAATAGACACAATCAGAACAGTTTGCACATTGTCACGGTCTTCATTCACAATAGACACAATCAGAACAGTTTGCACATTGTCACGGTCTTCATTCACAATAGACACAATCAGAACAGTTTGCACATTGTCACGGTCTTCATTCACAATAGACACAATCAGAACAGTTTGCACATTGTCACGGTCTTCATTCACAATAGACACAATCAGAACAGTTTGCACATTGTCACGGTCTTCATTCAGACACAATCAGAACAGTTTGCACATTGTCACGGTCTTCATTCACAATAGACACAATCAGAACAGTTTGCACATTGTCACGGTCTTCATTCACAATAGACACAATCAGAACAGTTTGCACATTGTCACGGTCTTCATTCACAATAGACACAATCAGAACAGTTGCACATTGTCACGGTCTTCATTCACAATAGACACAATCAGAACAGTTTGCACATTGTCACGGTCTTCATTCACAATAGACACAATCAGAACAGTTTGCACATTGTCACGGTCTTCATTCACAATAGACACAATCAGAACAGTTTGCACATTGTCACGGTCTGTCATTCACAATAGACACAATCAGAACAGTTTGCACATTGTCACGGTCTTCATTCACAATAGACACAATCAGAACAGTTTGCACATTGTCACGGTCTTCATTCAGAATAGACACAATCAGAACAGTCACACGGTCTTCATTCAGACACAATCAGAACAGTTTGCACATTGTCACGGTCTTCATTCACAATAGACACAATCAGAACAGTTTGCACATTGTCACGGTCTTCATTCACAATAGACACAATCAGAACAGTTTGCACATTGTCACGGTCTTCATTCACAATAGACACAATCAGAACAGTTTGCACATTGTCACGGTCTTCATTCACAATAGACACAATCAGAACAGTTTGCACATTGTCACGGTCTTCATTCACAATAGACACAATCAGAACAGTTTGCACATTGTCACGGTCTTCATTCACAATAGACACAATCAGAACAGTTTGCACATTGTCACGGTCTTCATTCACAATAGACACAATCAGAACAGTTTGCACATTGTCACGGTCTTCATTCATTCAATAGACACAATCAGAACAGTTTGCACATTGTCACGGTCTTCATTCACAATAGACACAATCAGAACAGTTTGCACATTGTCACGGTCTGTTTTCATTCACAATAGACACAATCAGAACAGTTTGCACATTGTCACGGTCTTCATTCACAATAGACACAATCAGAACAGTTTGCACATTGTCACGGTCTTCATTCACAATAGACACAATCAGAACAGTTTGCACATTGTCACGGTCTTCATTCACAATAGACACAATCAGAACAGTTTGCACATTGTCACGGTTGTCATTCACGGTCTTCATTCACAATAGACACAATCAGAACAGTTTGCACATTGTCACGGTCTTCATTCACAATAGACACAATCAGAACAGTTTGCACATTGTCACGGTCTTCATTCACAATAGACACAATCAGAACAGTTTGCACATTGTCACGGTCTTCATTCACAATAGACACAATCAGAACAGTTTGCACATTGTCACGGTCTTCATTCACAATAGACACAATCAGAACAGTTTGCACATTGTCACGGTCTTCATTCACAATAGACACAATCAGAACAGTTTGCATTGTCACGGTCTTCATTCACAATAGACACAATCAGAACAGTTTGCACATTGTCACGGTCTTCATTCACAATAGACACAATCAGAACAGTTTGCACATTGTCACGGTCTTCATTCACAATAGACACAATCAGAACAGTTTGCACATTGTCACGGTCTTCATTCACAATAGACACAATCAGAACAGTTTGTCACATTCACAATAGACACAATCAGAACAGGTCTTCATTCACAATAGACACAATCAGAACAGTTTGCACATTGTCACGGTCTTCATTCACAATAGACACAATCAGAACAGTTTGCACATTGTCACGGTCTTCATTCACAATAGACACAATCAGAACAGTTTGCACATTGTCACGGTCTTCATTCACAATAGACACAATCAGAACAGTTTGCAATTGTCACGGTCTTCATTCACAATAGACACAATCAGAACAGTTTGCACATTGTCACGGTCTTCATTCACAATAGACACAATCAGAACAGTTTGCACATTGTCACGGTCTTCATTCACAATAGACACAATCAGAACAGTTTGCACATTGTCACGGTCTTCATTCACAATAGACACAATCAGAACAGTTTGCACATTGTCACGGTCTTCATTCACAATAGACACAATCAGAACAGTTTGCACATTGTCACGGTCTTCATTCACAATAGACACAATCAGAACAGTTTGCACATTGTCACGGTCTTCATTCATTCACAATAGACACAATCAGAACAGTTTGCACATTGTCACGGTCTTCATTCACAATAGACACAATCAGAACAGTTTGCACATTGTCACGGTCTTCATTCACAATAGACACAATCAGAACAGTTTGCACATTGTCACGGTCTTCATTCACAATAGACACAATCAGAACAGTTTGCACATTGTCACGGTCTTCATTCACAATAGACACAATCAGAACAGTTTGCACACGGTCTTCATTGTCACGGTTCTAGACACAATCAGAACAGTTTGCACATTGTCACGGTCTTCATTCACAATAGACACAATCAGAACAGTTTGCACATTGTCACGGTCTTCATTCACAATAGACACAATCAGAACAGTTTGCACATTGTCACGGTCTTCATTCACAATAGACACAATCAGAACAGTTTGCACATTGTCACGGTCTTCATTCACAATAGACACAATCAGAACAGTTTGCACATTGTCACGGTCTTCATTCATTCACAATAGACACAATCAGAACAGTTTGCACATTGTCACGGTCTTCATTCACAATAGACACAATCAGAACAGTTTGCACATTGTCACGGTCTTCATTCACAATAGACACAATCAGAACAGCATAGGTCACACAATCAGAACAGTTTGCACATTGTCACGGTCTTCATTCACAATAGACACAATCAGAACAGTTTGCACATTGTCACGGTCTTCATTCACAATAGACACAATCAGAACAGTTTGCACATTGTCACGGTCTTCATTCACAATAGACACAATCAGAACAGTTTGCACATTGTCACGGTCTTCATTCACAATAGACACAATCAGAACAGTTTGCACATTGTCACGGTCTTCATTCACAATAGACACAATCAGAACAGTTTGCACATTGTCACGGTCTTCATTCACAATAGACACAATAGAACACATTGTCATCAGAACAGTTTGCACATTGTCACGGTCTTCATTCACAATAGACACAATCAGAACAGTTTGCACATTGTCACGGTCTTCATTCACAATAGACACAATCAGAACAGTTTGCACATTGTCACGGTCTTCATTCACAATAGACACAATCAGAACAGTTTGCACATTGTCACGGTCTTCATTCACAATAGACACAATCAGAACAGTTTGCACATTGTCACGGTCTTCATTCACAATAGACACAATCAGAACAGTTTGCACATTGTCACGGTCTTCATTCACAATAGACACAATCAGAACAGTTTGCACATTGTCACGGTCTTCATTCACAATAGACACAATCAGAACAGTTTGCACATTGTCACGGTCTTCATTCACAATAGACACAATCAGAACAGTTTGCACATTGTCACGTCTGTCTTCATTCACACAATCAGAACAGTTTGCACACGGTCTTCATTCACAATCAATCAGAACAGTTTGCACATTGTCACGGTCTTCATTCACAATAGACACAATCAGAACAGTTTGCACATTGTCACGGTCTGTCTTCATTCACAATAGACACAATCAGAACAGTTTGCACATTGTCACGGTCTTCATTCACAATAGACACAATCAGAACAGTTTGCACATTGTCACGGTTGTCACGGTCTTTGCACATTGTCACGGTCTTCATTCACAATAGACACAATCATTTGTCACAATAGACACAATCAGAACAGTTTGCACATTGTCACGGTCTTCATTCACAATAGACACAATCAGAACAGTTTGCACATTGTCACGGTCTTCATTCACAATAGACACAATCAGAACAGTTTGCACATTGTCACGGTCTTCATTCACAATAGACACAATCAGAACAGTTTGCACATTGTCACGGTCTTCATTCACAATAGACACAATCAGAACAGTTTGCACATTGTCACGGTCTTCATTCACAATAGACACAATCAGAACAGTTTGCACATTGTCACGGTCTTCATTCACAATAGACACAATCAGAACAGTTTGCACATTGTCACGGTCTTCATTCACAATAGACACAATCAGAACAGTTTGCACATTGTCACGGTCTGTTTCATTCACAATAGACACAATCAGAACAGTTTGCACATTGTCACGGTCTTCATTCACAATAGACACAATCAGAACAGTTTGCACATTGTCACGGTCTTCATTCACAATAGACACAATCAGAACAGTTTGCACATTGTCACGGTCTGTCTTCTTCATTCACAATAGACACAATCAGAACAGTTTGCACATTGTCACGGTCTTCATTCACAATAGACACAATCAGAACAGTTTGCACATTGTCACGGTCTTCATTCACAATAGACACAATCAGAACAGTTTGCACATTGTCACGGTCTTCATTCACAATAGACACAATCAGAACAGTTTGCACATTGTCACGGTCTTCATTCACAATAGACACAATCAGAACAGTTTGCAGTCACGGTCTTCATTCACAATAGACACAATCAGAACAGTTTGCACATTGTCACGGTCTTCATTCACAATAGACACAATCAGAACAGTTTGCACATTGTCACGGTCTTCATTCACAATAGACACAATCAGAACAGTTTGCACATTGTCACGGTCTTCATTCACAATAGACACAATCAGAACAGTTTGCAATTGTCACGGTCTTCATTCACAATAGACACAATGAACAGTTTGCACATCTTCATTCACAATAGACACGGTCTTCATTCACAATAGACACAATCAGAACAGTTTGCACATTGTCACGGTCTTCATTCACAATAGACACAATCAGAACAGTCACATTGTCACGGTCTTCATTCACAATAGACACAATCAGAACAGTTTGCACATTGTCACGGTCTTCATTCACAATAGACACAATCAGAACAGTTTGCACATTGTCACGGTCTTCATTCACAATAGACACAATCAGAACAGTTTGCACATTGTCACGGTCTTCATTCACAATAGACACAATCAGAACAGTTTGCACATTGTCACGGTCTTCATTCACAATAGACACAATCAGAACAGTTTGCACATTGTCACGGTCTTCATTCACAATAGACACAATCAGAACAGTTTGCACATTGTCACGGTCTTCATTCACAATAGACACAATCAGAACAGTTTGCACATTGTCACGGTTGTCACGACACAATCAGAACAGTTTGCATTTGTCACGGTCTTCATTCACAATAGACACAATCAGAACAGTTTGCACATTGTCACGGTCTTCATTCACAATAGACACAATCAGAACAGTTTGCACATTGTCACGGTCTTCATTCACAATAGACACAATCAGAACAGTTTGCACATTGTCACGGTCTTCATTCACAATAGACACAATCAGAACAGTTTGCACATTGTCACGGTCTTCATTCACAATAGACACAATCAGAACAGTTTGCACATTGTCACGTCTGTCTTCATTCACAATAGACACAATCAGAACAGTTTGCACATTGTCACGGTCTTCATTCACAATAGACACAATCAGAACAGTTTGCACATTGTCACGGTCTTCATTCACAATAGACACAATCAGAACAGTTTGCACATTGTCACGGTCTTCATTCACAATAGACACAATCAGAACAGTTTGCACATTGTCACGGTCTTCATTCACAATAGACACAATCAGAACAGTTTGCACATTGTCACGGTCTTCATTCACAATAGACACAATCAGAACAGTTTGCACATTGTCACGGTCTTCATTCACAATAGACACAATCAGAACAGTTTGCACATTGTCACGGTCTTCATTCACAATAGACACAATCAGAACAGTTTGCACATTGTCACGGTCTTCATTCACAATAGACACAATCAGAACAGTTTGCACATTGTCACGGTCTTCATTCACAATAGACACAATCAGAACAGTTTGCACATTGTCACGGTCTTCATTCACAATAGACACAATCAGAACAGTTTGCACATTGTCACGGTCTTCATTCACAATAGACACAATCAGAACAGTTTGCACATTGTCACGGTCTTCATTCACAATAGACACAATCAGAACAGTTTGCACATTGTCACGGTCTTCATTCACAATAGACACAATCAGAACAGTTTGCACATTGTCACGGTCTTCATTCACAATAGACACAATCAGAACAGTTTGCACACGGTTGTAGACACAATCAGAACAGTTTGCACATTGTCACGGTCTTCATTCACAATAGACACAATCAGAACAGTTTGCACATTGTCACGGTCTTCATTCACAATAGACACAATCAGAACAGTTTGCACATTGTCACGGTCTTTCATTCACAATAGACACAATCAGAACAGTTTGCACATTGTCACGGTCTTCATTCACAATAGACACAATCAGAACAGTTTGCACATTGTCACGGTCTTCATTCACAATAGACACAATCAGAACAGTTTGCACATTGTCACGGTCTTCATTCACAATAGACACAATCAGAACAGTTTGCACATTGTCACGGTCTTCATTCACAATAGACACAATCAGAACAGTTTGCACATTGTCACGGTCTTCATTCACAATAGACACAATCAGAACAGTTTGCACATTGTCACGGTCTTCATTCACAATAGACACAATCAGAACAGTTTGCACATTGTCACGGTCTTCATTCACAATAGACACAATCAGAACAGTTTGCACATTGTCACGGTCTTCATTCATTCACAATAGACACAATCAGAACACGGTCTTCATTCACAATAGACACAATCAGAACAGTTTGCACATTGTCACGGTCTTCATTCACAATAGACACAATCAGAACAGTTTGCACATTGTCACGGTCTGTCTTCATTCACAATAGACACAATCAGAACAGTTTGCACATTGTCACGGTCTTCATTCACAATAGACACAATCAGAACAGTTTGCACATTGTCACGGTCTTCATTCACAATAGACACAATCAGAACAGTTTGCACATTGTCACGGTCTTCATTCACAATAGACACAATCAGAACAGTTTGTCACATTGTCACGGTCTGTCATTCACAATAGACACAATCAGAACAGTTTGCACATTGTCACGGTCTTCATTCACAATAGA
Source organism: Tachypleus tridentatus (assembly GCF_004210375.1). Classification (NCBI taxonomy): domain Eukaryota; kingdom Metazoa; phylum Arthropoda; class Merostomata; order Xiphosura; family Limulidae; genus Tachypleus; species Tachypleus tridentatus. Next base: position 18,241,784 of record NC_134834.1, read on the forward strand.
CACAATCAGAACAGTTTGCACATTGTCACGGTCTTCATTCACAATAGACACAATCAGAACAGTTTGCACATTGTCACGGTCTTCATTCACAATAGACACAATCAGAACAGTTTGCACATTGTCACGGTCTTCATTCACAATAGACACAATCAGAACAGTTTGCACATTGTCACGGTCTTCATTCACAATAGACACAATCAGAACAGTTTGCACATTGTCACGGTCTTCATTCACAATAGACACAATCAGAACAGTTTGCACATTGTCACGGTCTGTTTTCATTCAGAATAGATCACAATCAGAACAGTTTGCACATTGTCACGGTCTTCATTCACAATAGACACAATCAGAACAGTTTGCACATTGTCACGGTCTTCATTCACAATAGACACAATCAGAACAGTTTGCAGTTGTCACGGTCACATTCACAATGTCACGGTCACGGTTCATTCACAATAGACACAATCAGAACAGTTTGCACATTGTCACGGTCTGTCTTCATTCACAATAGACACAATCAGAACACGTCACGGTCTTCATTCACAATAGACACAATCAGAACAGTTTGTACATTGTCACGGTCTTCTTCATTCACAATAGACACAATCAGAACAGTTTGCACATTGTCACGGTCTTCATTCACAATAGACACAATCAGAACAGTTTGCACATTGTCACGGTCTTCATTCACAATAGACACAATCAGAACAGTTTGCACATTGTCACGGTCTTCATTCACAATAGACACAATCAGAACAGTTTGCACATTGTCACGGTCTTCATTCACAATAGACACAATCAGAACAGTTTGCACATTGTCACGGTCTTCATTCACAATAGACACAATCAGAACAGTTTGCACATTGTCACGGTCTTCATTCACAATAGACACAATCAGAACAGTTTGCACATTGTCACGGTCTTCATTCACAATAGACACAATCAGAACAGTTTGCACATTGTCACGGTCTTCATTCATTCAATAGACACAATCAGAACAGTTTGCACATTGTCACGGTCTTCATTCACAATAGACACAATCAGAACAGTTTGCACATTGTCACGGTCTTCATTCACAATAGACACAATCAGAACAGTTTGCACATTGTCACGGTCTTCATTCACAATAGACACAATCAGAACAGTTTGCACATTGTCACGGTCTTCATTCACAATAGACACAATCAGAACAGTTTGCACATTGTCACGGTCTTCATTCACAATAGACACAATCAGAACAGTTTGCACATTGTCACGGTCTTCATTCACAATAGACACAATCAGAACAGTTTGCACATTGTCACGGTCTTCATTCACAATAGACACAATCAGAACAGTTTGCACATTGTCACGGTCTTCATTCACAATAGACACAATCAGAACAGTTTGCACATTGTCACGGTCTTCATTCACAATAGACACAATCAGAACAGTTTGCACATTGTCACGGTCTTCATTCACAATAGACACAATCAGAACAGTTTGCACATTGTCACGGTCTTCATTCACAATAGACACAATCAGAACAGTTTGCACATTGTCACGGTCTTCATTCACAATAGACACAATCAGAACAGTTTGCACATTGTCACGGTCTTCATTCACAATAGACACAATCAGAACAGTTTGCACATTGTCACGGTCTTCATTCACACAATCAGAACAGTTTGCACATTGTCACGGTCTTCATTCACAATAGACACAATCAGAACAGTTTGCACATTGTCACGGTCTTCATTCACAATAGACACAATCAGAACAGTTTGCACATTGTCACGGTCTTCATTCACAATAGACACAATCAGAACAGTTTGCACATTGTCACGGTCTTCATTCACAATAGACACAATCAGAACAGTTTGCACATTGTCACGGTCTTCATTCACAATAGACACAATCAGAACAGTTTGCACACGGTTGTCATTCACAATAGTCAATCAGAACAGTTTGCACATTGTCACGGTTCATTCACAATAGACACAATCAGAACAGTTTGCACATTGTCACGGTCTTCATTCACAATAGACACAATCAGAACAGTTTGTCACATTGTCACGGTCTTCACGGTCTTCATTCACAATAGACACAATCAGAACAGTTTGCACATTGTCACGGTCTTCTTCATTCACAATAGACACAATCAGAACAGTTTGCACATTGTCACGGTCTTCATTCACAATAGACACAATCAGAACAGTTTGCACATTGTCACGGTCTTCATTCACAATAGACACAATCAGAACAGTTTGCACATTGTCACGGTCTTCATTCACAATAGACACAATCAGAACAGTTTGCACATTGTCACGGTCTTCATTCATTCACAATAGACACAATCAGAACAGTTTGCACATTGTCACGGTCTTCATTCACAATAGACACAATCAGAACAGTTTGCACATTGTCACGGTCTTCATTCACAATAGAACACAATCAGACACAATCAGAACAGTTTGCACATTGTCACGGTCTTCATTCACAATAGACACAATCAGAACAGTTTGCACATTGTCACGGTCTTCATTCACAATAGACACAATCATTCACAATAGACACAATCAGAACAGTTTGCACATTGTCACGGTCTTCATTCACAATAGACACAATCAGAACAGTTTGCACATTGTCACGGTCTTCATTCACAATAGACACAATCAGAACAGTTTGCACATTGTCACGGTCTTCATTCACAATAGACACAATCAGAACAGTTTGCACATTGTCACGGTCTTCATTCACAATAGACACAATCAGAACAGTTTGCACATTGTCACGGTCTTCATTCACAATAGACACAATCAGAACAGTTTGCACATTGTCACGGTCTTTGCACATTGTCATTCACAATAGACACAATCAGAACAGTTTGCACATTGTCACGGTCTTCATTCACAATAGACACAATCAGAACAGTTTGCACATTGTCACGGTCTTCATTCACAATAGACACAATCAGAACAGTTTGCACATTGTCACGGTCTTCATTCATTCAATAGACACAATCAGAACAGTTTGCACATTGTCACGGTCTTCATTCACAATAGACACAATCAGAACAGTTTGCACATTGTCACGGTCTTCATTCACAATAGACACAATCAGAACAGTTTGCACATTGTCACGGTCTTCATTCACAATAGACACAATCAGAACAGTTTGCACATTGTCACGGTCTTCATTCACAATAGACACAATCAGAACAGTTTGCACATTGTCACGGTCTTCATTCATTCACAATAGACACAATCAGAACAGTTTGCACATTGTCACGGTCTTCATTCACAATAGACACAATCAGAACAGTTTGCACATTGTCACGGTCTTCATTCACAATAGACACAATCAGAACAGACACAATCAGAACAGTTTGCACATTGTCACGGTCTTCATTCACAATAGACACAATCAGAACAGTTTGCACATTGTCACGGTCTTCATTCACAATAGACACAATCAGAACAGTTTGCACATTGTCACGGTCTTCATTCACAATAGACACAATCAGAACAGTTTGCACATTGTCACGGTCTTGCACATTCACGGTTCATTCACAATAGACACAATCAGAACAGTTTGCACATTGTCACGGTCTTCATTCACAATAGACACAATCAGAACAGTTTGCACATTGTCACGGTCTTCATTCACAATAGACACAATCAGAACAGTTTGCACATTGTCACGGTGTCACAATCAGTCTTGCACATTGTCACGGTCTTCAATAGACACAATCAGAACAGTTTGCACATTGTCACGGTCTTCATTCACAATAGACACAATCAGAACAGTTTGCACATTGTCACGGTCTTCATTCACAATAGACACAATCAGAACAGTTTGCACATTGTCACGGTCTTCATTCACAATAGACACAATCAGAACAGTTTGCATTGTGTCACGGTCTTCATTCACAATAGACACAATCAGAACAGTTTGCACATTGTCACGGTCTTCATTCACAATAGACACAATCAGAACAGTTTGCACATTGTCACGGTCTTTCATTCACAATAGGAACAGTTTGCACATTGTCACGTCTTCATTCACAATAGACACAATCAGAACAGTTTGCACATTGTCACGGTCTTCATTCACAATAGACACAATCAGAACAGTTTGCACATTGTCACGGTCTTCATTCACAATAGACACAATCAGAACAGTTTGCACATTGTCACGGTCTTCATTCACAATAGACACAATCAGAACAGTTTGCACATTGTCACGGTCTTCATTCACAATAGACACAATCAGAACAGTTTGCACATTGTCACGGTCTTCATTCACAATAGACACAATCAGAACAGTTTGCACATTGTCACGGTCTTCATTCATTCAATAGACACAATCAGAACAGTTTGCACATTGTCACGGTCTTCATTCACAATAGACACAATCAGAACAGTTTGCACATTGTCACGGTCTTCATTCACAATAGACACAATCAGAACAGTTTGCACATTGTCACGGTCTTCATTCACAATAGACACAATCAGAACAGTTTGCACATTGTCACGGTCTTCATTCACAATAGACACAATCAGAACAGTTTGCACATTGTCACGGTCTTCATTCACAATAGACACAATCAGAACAGTTTGCACATTGTCACGGTCTTCATTCACAATAGACACAATCAGAACAGTTTGCACATTGTCACGGTCTTCATTCACAATAGACACAATCAGAACAGTTTGCACATTGTCACGGTCTTCATTCACAATAGACACAATCAGAACAGTTTGCACATTGTCACGGTCTTCATTCACAATAGACACAATCAGAACAGTTTGCACATTGTCACGGTCTTCATTCATTCAGAATAGACACAATCAGAACAGTTTGCACATTGTCACGGTCTTCATTCACAATAGACACAATCAGAACAGTTTGCACATTGTCACGGTCTTCATTCACAATAGACACAATCAGAACAGTTTGCACATTGTCACGGTCTTCATTCACAATAGACACAATCAGAACAGTTTGCACATTGTCACGGTCTTCATTCACAATAGACACAATCAGAACAGTTTGCACATTGTCACGGTCTTCATTCACAATAGACACAATCAGAACAGTTTGCACATTGTCACGGTCTTCATTCACAATAGACACAATCAGAACAGTTTGCACATTGTCACGGTCTTCATTCACAATAGACACAATCAGAACAGTTTGCACATTGTCACGGTCTTCATTCACAATAGACACAATCAGAACAGTTTGCACATTGTCACGGTCTTCATTCACAATTCACAATCAGAACAGTTTGCACATTGTCACGGTCTTCATTCACAATAGACACAATCAGAACAGTTTGCACATTGTTGTCATTCACAATAGGTCAGAACAGTCACGGTTTCATTCACAATAGACACAATCAGAACAGTTTGCATATTGTCACGGTCTTCATTCACAATAGACACAATCAGAACAGTTTGCACATTGTCACGGTCTTCATTCACAATAGACACAATCAGAACAGTTTGCACATTGTCACGGTCTTCATTCACAATAGACACAATCAGAACAGTTTGCACATTGTCACGGTCTTCATTCACAATAGACACAATCAGAACAGTTTGCACATTGTCACGGTCTTCATTCACAATAGACACAATCAGAACAGTTTGCACATTGTCACGGTCTTCATTCACAATAGACACAATCAGAACAGTTTGCACATTGTCACGGTCTTCATTCACAATAGACACAATCAGAACAGTTTGCACATTGTCACGGTCTTCATTCACAATAGACACAATCAGAACAGTTTGCACATTGTCACGGTCTTCATTCACAATAGACACAATCAGAACAGTTTGCACATTGTCACGGTCTTCATTCACAATAGACACAATCAGAACAGTTTGCACATTGTCACGGTCTTCATTCACAATAGACACAATCAGAACAGTTTGCACATTGTCACGGTCTTCATTCACAATAGACACAATCAGAACAGTTTGCACATTGTCACGGTCTTCATTCACAATAGACACAATCAGAACAGTTTGCACATTGTCACGGTCTTCATTCACAATAGACACAATCAGAACAGTTTGCACATTGTCACGGTCTTCATTCACAATAGACACAATCAGAACAGTTTGCACATTGTCACGGTCTTCATTCACAATAGACACAATCAGAACAGTTTGCACAATAGACACAATCAGAACAGTTTGCACATTGTCACGGTCTTCATTCACAATAGACACAATCACAGTTTGTCTTGTCACGGTCTTCATTCACAATAGACACAATCAGAACAGTTTGCACATTGTCACGGTCTTCATTCACAATAGACACAATCAGAACAGTTTGCACATTGTCACGGTCATTCATTCACAATAGACACAATCAGAACAGTTTGCACATTGTCACGGTCTTCATTCACAATAGACACAATCAGAACAGTTTGCACATTGTCACGGTCTTCATTCACAATAGACACAATCAGAACAGTTTGCACATTGTCACGGTCTTCTTCATTCACAATAGACACAATCAGAACAGTTTGCACATTGTCACGGTCTTCATTCACAATAGACACAATCAGAACAGTTTGCACATTGTCACGGTCTTCATTCATTCAAATAGACACAATCAGAACAGTTTGCACATTGTCACGGTCTTCATTCACAATAGACACAATCAGAACAGTTTGCACATTGTCACGGTCTTCATTCACAATAGACACAATCAGAACAGTTTGCACATTGTCACGGTCTTCATTCATTCAATAGACACAATCAGAACAGTTTGCACATTGTCACGGTCTTCATTCACAATAGACACAATCAGAACAGTTTGCACATTGTCACGGTCTTCATTCACAATAGACACAATCAGAACAGTTTGCACATTGTCACGTCTGTCTTCATTCACAATAGACACAATCAGAACAGTTTGCACATTGTCACGGTCTTCATTCACAATAGACACAATCAGAACAGTTTGCACATTGTCACGGTCTTCATTCACAATAGACACAATCAGAACAGTTTGCACATTGTCACGGTCTTCATTCACAATAGACACAATCAGAACAGTTTGCACATTGTCACGGTCTTCATTCACAATAGACACAATCAGAACAGTTTGCACATTGTCACGGTCTTCATTCACAATAGACACAATCAGAACAGTTTGCACATTGTCACGGTCTTCATTCACAATAGACACAATCAGAACAGTTTGCACATTGTCACGGTCTTGTTTCATTCACAATAGACACAATCAGAACAGTTTGCACATTGTCACGGTCTTCATTCACAATAGACACAATCAGATTCACAATAGACACAATCAGAACAGTTTGCACATTGTCACGGTCTTCATTCACAATAGACACAATCAGAACAGTTTGCACATTGTCACGGTCTTCATTCACAATAGACACAATCAGAACAGTTTGCACATTGTCACGGTCTTCATTCACAATAGACACAATCAGAACAGTTTGCACATTGTCACGGTCTTCATTCACAATAGACACAATCAGAACAGTTTGCACATTGTCACGGTTTGCACATTGTCACGGTCTTCATTCACAATAGACACAATCAGAACAGTTTGCACATTGTCACGGTCTTCATTCACAATAGACACAATCAGAACAGTTTGCACATTGTCACGGTCTTCTTCATTCACAATAGACACAATCAGAACAGTTTGCACATTGTCACGGTCTTCATTCACAATAGACACAATCAGAACAGTTTGCACATTGTCACGGTCTTCATTCACAATAGACACAATCAGAACAGTTTGCACATTGTCACGGTCTTTCATTCACAATAGACACAATCAGAACAGTTTGCACATTGTCACGGTCTTCATTCATTCACAATAGACACAATCAGAACAGTTTGCACATTGTCACGGTCTTCATTCACAATAGACACAATCAGAACAGTTTGCACATTGTCACGGTCTTCATTCACAATAGACACAATCAGAACAGTTTGCACATTGTCACGGTCTTCATTCACAATAGACACAATCAGAACAGTTTGCACATTGTCACGGTCTTCATTCACAATAGACACAATCAGAACAGTTTGCACATTGTCACGGTCTTCATTCACAATAGACACAATCAGAACAGTTTGCACATTGTCACGATCTTCATTCACAATAGACACAATCAGAACAGTTTGCACATTGTCACGGTCTTCATTCACAATAGACACAATCAGAACAGTTTGCACATTGTCACGGTCTTCATTCACAATAGACACAATCAGAACAGTTTGCACATTGTCACGGTCTCATTCACAATAGACACAATCAGAACAGTTTGCACATTGTCACGGTCTGTCTTCATTCACAATAGACACAATCAGAACAGTTTGCACATTGTCACGGTCTTCATTCACAATAGACACAATCAGAACAGTTTGCACATTGTCACGGTCTTCATTCACAATAGACACAATCAGAACAGTTTGCACATTGTCACGGTCTTCATTCACAATAGACACAATCAGAACAGTTTGCACATTGTCACGGTCTTCATTCACAATAGACACAATCAGAACAGTTTGCACATTGTCACGGTCTTCATTCACAATAGACACAATCAGAACAGTTTGCACATTGTCACGGTCTTCATTCACAATAGACACAATCAGAACAGTTTGCACATTGTCACGGTCTTCATTCACAATAGACACAATCAGAACAGTTTGCACATTGTCACGGTCTTCATTCACAATAGACACAATCAGAACAGTTTGCACATTGTCACGGTCTTCATTCACAATAGACACAATCAGAACAGTTTGCACATTGTCACGGTCTTCATTCACAATAGACACAATCAGAACAGTTTGCACATTGTCACGGTCTTCATTCACAATAGACACAATCAGAACAGTTTGCACATTGTCACGGTCTTCATTCACAATAGACACAATCAGAACAGTTTGCACATTGTCACGGTCTTCATTCACAATAGACACAATCAGAACAGTTTGCACATTGTCACGGTCTTCATTCACAATCACAATAGACACAATCAGAACAGTTTTCACAATAGACACAATCAGAACAGTTTGCACGTCACGGTCTTCATTCACAATAGACACAATCAGAACAGTTTGCACATTGTCACGGTCTTCATTCACAATAGACACAATCAGAACAGTTTGCACATTGTCACGGTCTTCATTCACAATAGACACAATCAGAACAGTTTGCACATTGTCACGGTCTTCATTCACAATAGACACAATCAGAACAGTTTGCACATTGTCACGGTCTTCATTCACAATAGACACAATCAGAACAGTTTGCACATTGTCACGGTTTGCACATTGTCACGGTTCATTCACAATAGACACAATCAGAACAGTTTGCACATTGTCACGGTCTTCATTCACATTAGACACAATCAGAACAGTTTGCAATCATTCACAATAGACACAATCAGAACAGTTTGCACATTGTCACGGTCTTCATTCACAATAGACACAATCAGAACAGTTTGCACATTGTCACGGTCTTCATTCACAATAGACACAATCAGAACAGTTTGCACATTGTCACGGTCTTCATTCACAATAGACACAATCAGAACAGTTTGCACATTGTCACGGTCTTCATTCACAATAGACACAATCAGAACAGTTTGCACATTGTCACGGTCTTCATTCACAATAGACACAATCAGAACAGTTTGCACATTGTCACGGTCTTCATTCACAATAGACACAATCAGAACAGTTTGCACATTGTCACGGTCTTCATTCACAATAGACACAATCAGAACAGTTTGCACATTGTCACGGTCTTTTTCATTCACAATAGACACAATCAGAACAGTTTGCACATTGTCACGGTCTTCATTCACAATAGACACAATCAGAACAGTTTGCACATTGTCACGGTCTTCATTCACAATAGACACAATCAGAACAGTTTGCACATTGTCACGGTCTTCATTCACAATAGACACAATCAGAACAGTTTGCACATTGTCACGGTCTTCATTCACAATAGACACAATCAGAACAGTTTGCACATTGTCACGGTCTTCATTCACAATAGACACAATCAGAACAGTTTGCACATTGTCACGGTCTTGTCACGGTTCATTCACAATAGACACAATCAGAACAGTTTGCACATTGTCACGGTCTTCATTCACAATAGACACAATCAGAACAGTTTGCACATTGTCACGGTCTTCATTCACAATAGACACAATCAGAACAGTTTGCACATTGTCACGGTCGGTCTTCATTCACAATAGACACAATCAGAACAGTTTGCACATTGTCACGGTCTTCATTCACAATAGACACAATCAGAACAGTTTGCACATTGTCACGGTCTTCATTCATTCAAATAGACACAATCAGAACAGTTTGCACATTGTCACGGTCTTTCATTCACAATAGACACAATCAGAACAGTTTGCACATTGTCACGGTCTTCATTCACAATAGACACAATCAGAACAGTTTGCACATTGTCACGGTCTTCATTCACAATAGACACAATCAGAACAGTTTGCACATTGTCACGGTCTTCATTCACAATAGACACAATCAGAACAGTTTGCACATTGTCATTCACAATAGTCAGAACAGTTTGCACATTCACAATAGAATAGACACAATCAGAACAGTTTGCACATTGTCACGGTCTTCATTCACAATAGACACAATCAGAACAGTTTGCACATTGTCACGGTCTTCATTCACAATAGACACAATCAGAACAGTTTGCACATTGTCACGGTCTTCATTCACAATAGACACAATCAGAACAGTTTGCACATTGTCACGGTCTTCATTCACAATAGACACAATCAGAACAGTTTGCACATTGTCACGGTCTTCATTCACAATAGACACAATCAGAACAGTTTGCAATTCACAATAGACACAATCAGAACAGTTTGCACATTGTCACGGTCTTCATTCACAATAGACACAATCAGAACAGTTTGCACATTGTCACGGTCTTCATTCACAATAGACACAATCAGAACAGTTTGCACATTGTCACGGTCTTCATTCACAATAGACACAATCAGAACAGTTTGCACATTGTCACGGTCTTCATTCACAATAGACACAATCAGAACAGTTTGCACATTGTCACGGTCTTCATTCACAATAGACACAATCAGAACAGTTTGCACATTGTCACGGTCTTCATTCACAATAGACACAATCAGAACAGTTTGCACATTGTCACGGTCTTCATTCACAATAGACACAATCAGAACAGTTTGCACATTGTCACGGTCTTCACAATCACGGTCTTCTTCATTCACAATAGACACAATCAGAACAGTTTGCACATTGTCACGGTCTTCATTCACAATAGACACAATCAGAACAGTTTGCACATTGTCACGGTCTTCATTCACAATAGACACAATCAGAACAGTTTGCACATTGTCACGGTCTTCATTCACAATAGACACAATCAGAA